>NC_089161.1:1209970-1303139 GCF_009819655.1 Sylvia atricapilla | reverse complement strand
ATAAATCCAGCTGTGAATTCCATAGTTTCCAGCTCAGAGGATTTCCAGAGTTTGGTGGAAGACTTAAATAAAAATAATAATAAAAAAAAAAATCAGGATTTTGGGTTTTTGCTGCGCAGGGAAAGGTTCAGGGAAACAACAACAAGAAAACAAAACAAAAAGCTGCTTTTGGAAAAAAGAAATTAAAAAAATGAAGGTTTAAAATGGTGCTAAAGCCAACCCCAAAGCACCAGGACACAGGGAAATATTCTGGATTTGTTCAGAGCTCTGGGAGTCTTTGGGGAGAGCCCAAAATCTGCCCTGAGCTCTTTAATTAATGATATTTCTGTCTATGTTTGTGGGTTTTATATGGTTTGTGTTATATTTTTTATGTTTGTACTGTGTTTATGGAATATATTTTGTTTATAATATATTCAGATGTAATGTGTTTGGATTTGTATTATGTTCGTTATGTGTTTTATGTAAAGATTAAAAAACTCACAGACAAAACAAAGCAAAAAAACTCCCAGACAAAACAAATATTAAAAAAAACCCCAGAGAAAATAAAGTTTAAAAACCTCCCAGACAAAACAAAAAAGATCAAAAAAACCTCTCAGACAAAACAAAGATTAAAAAAACTCCCAGACAAAACAAAGATAAAAAACAACCCAGACAAAATAAAGATTAAAAAAACTCGACAAAATAAAGATTAAAAAACCTCCCAGACAAAACAAAGATTAAAAAAACTCCACAGACAAAATAAAGTTTAAAAAAAACCCAGACAAAATAAGGATTAAAAAAACTCCAGACAAAATAAAGTTAAAAAAATCTCCCAGACAAAACAAAAAAGATCAAAAAAACTCCCAAAGATAAAAAAACCTCACAGACAAAAAAACACTAAAAAAAGCCAACAAAATAAAGATCAAAAAAAAAGATTAAAAAAACTCGACAAAATAAAGTTTAAAAACCTCCTAGACAAAACAAAAAAGATCAAAAAAACTCCCAGATGAAACAAAAAAGGCCAAAAAACCACCCAGACAAAGATAAAAATCCTCCCAGAAAAAACAAAGATAAAAAACCTCCCAGACAAAATAAAGTGAAAAAAACCCAGACAAAACAAAGATTAAAAAAACTCCAGACAAAATAAAGTTTAAAAAAAACCCAGACAAAATAAGGATTAAAAAAACTCGACAAAATAAAGTTAAAAAAATCTCCCAGACAAAACAAAAAAGATCAAAAAAACTCCCAAAGATAAAAAAACCTCCCAGACAAAAAAGATTTAAAAAACCCAACAAAATAAAGATTAAAAAAAAAAAACAGACAAAATAAAGTTAAAAAAACCTCCCAGACAAAACAAACAAAAAAACCCAGACAAAATAAAGATTAAAAAACTCTAGACAAAATAAAGATTAAAAAACTCGACAAAATAAAGTTAAAAAACCTCCCAGACAAAACAAAGATAAAAAACAACATCCCAGACAAAAGAAAGATTAAAAAACCTCGACAAAATAAAGATTAAAAAACCTCCCAGACAAAACAAAGATTTAAAAAAACTCGACAAAATAAAATTTAAAAACCTCCCAAAAACCCAAACCTCAGAATAAATTTAATTTCCCCTCCCACCACAAGCCCCAAACCCCCAAATCCCCACCTCCACCTCCCTAAAAACCCACCTGAGGAAGCTGCAAAACCTTTGGAACTTTTTCCCAACCTCGGACAAACCTTTTATTTTAATTTTATTTTTTATTTTTTCCTCACTCCCTGTTGCCTCACCCCGCTGACACGGGGGCGTTAATTGTTAATTGAATTGTTAATTGGTGTTTGTGCAGAGCCCAGGCTGATGTCACCTGCCCTGGGATGGTTTTGTCACACCCCGGAGTCATCTCAATGTGAGGGTTTTGTTTTTTTTATTGACATTTTCCTCGAGTCCTGAATTATTTTGTCATTTCCAACAGTTTGAATCCCAAATATTTTAATTTCTGAGTTTTTCTGGCGGCGCCACTTGGGTCTCCAGCAGGTCCAGAATTATTTTTATTTTATTATAAAAATTGGGAGATTTTTTTTCATTGTGGCAGGAAAACTTGGAAATTCCATTTCCCCGTGATCCAGAAGAGGATCCAGTTTTCCCCTGCTGCTTCTCCTGAAATTCCGAATTTCCTGGGGAGGTGAATTTGCTCCTCACACAAAGACTCACTCAAAACCACGATATTTTTTAAATTAATTCAGAAAAGTAAAAAATATCCTGAGTTTTATCATTTTTCTGGTATTTTTTCCTGGTTTTCCTCATTATCCCTGACAATTTTTTTCCTGGTTTTCCTCATTATTCCTGTTTTTTTTTCCTGGTTTTCTCTCCTTTATCCCTGTTCCTGACAATTTTTTTCCTGGTTTTCCTCATTATTCCTGGTGGTTTTTTTTTCCCTGGTTTTCTCCCTTATCCCTGGCATTTTTTCCATGCTTTTCCCATTATCCTTGCTGGTGTTTTTTCCAGTTTTTTGGGGTTTTTTTCTTTCCTCCAGATGTTTTTCCCCTTGGGAGGACAAAACACCAAAAAATAAGGGAAAAAAACCCAAACAAATCCACTTCTAAATTGCATTTTGGGCAGGGATTAAAAGAGCCCTGACTCAGGAGCACTGTATGAATAATAATTAATTATTAATTAATTATTATTATTAATTATTAAAAATAATAATTAATAACAAAACTTCAAGGAGCAGGGGATTATTTTAGCTGGGAAATGCCGTAGCTCAGGGCTCAGAGCTGGAAGCGATGCGTCCCCCACACACCTGCAACTGGAAGGGAATTTGGGAAGGCAGGCTAAAAAATTATTTAAAATAATCCTTGAGCTCTTTTAGGTTATTTCTTTTTTAAATCTGCGCCAGGGCCTTACCATCCTCTCAGGGAAAGATTTCTTCCCACTTTTCACCCAAATCTTGCCGCTCTTTTCTCTCCTGTCACTCCATAAAGAGCCTCGCTCCACCTCCCGCTTTATGCACACCGAGATCTGGAGAAAATATTCGTATTTATAACGAGAAAACCAGCCGAGGCCAATCCCTCAGGAAAGGACAATAAGACAACACCGCGACGTTTTTCAATCGCAGCACTGAGCTGCACTTTAATTTAGTAAATTTTCAATTTTTGAGGTGTTTGCGGCTCCCTTTCCCCTCAGGATCTGTCACCACCAAAGTTCCGCCAGCGTCCGCACACCGCTGCCGTGCCCGGCCTGGGACTGTCGGCGTGTCCTGGGCAGGGCCGGATCGTCCCGCGGCTCCCTTCCCGCTCGGCATGTGCGGTTATCGCGGGGGTTTATCGTGTTATGTCGCGACATAGCGCCTGCTCCCAGTCACTTTCCTCCCCTCAGAGTTTCCGCCACAGCGGAAGCGATGGCGCCACCGGAAGCGGAAGTGACAAGCGGGGGTGACAGAAAGCGGAAGTGACTCGAGCCCCCGGAAGTGTGCCCCCTCCTTCCCGGAAGTGCCGCCCCGCGCCGCCATCTTGGCTGGAGGAGCCGTGAGGAAGCCGCGGCCGCCGCCGCCCGCCCCGCCCGCTCCGCCGCCATCGCGGCCCGGCCGCCGCTCGCCGCCTGCCTCCCTCCCTCGGCCGCGGGCAGGAGCGGCCGTCCGGGGCCTGGCGGCCGCGGAGAGGTGAGCGGGGCCTGCGCCAGCAGCGAGCGGGGAGGGCCGGCCGGGCCAGCTGCCTTCCTGTCTCTGCCCGCTTCTCTGCCGTTCTCCCTTTCTCCTTTTCCCGTCTCCGTCTGTTTCTTCCTCTCCTTTCCTCTCTCCCTTTCGCACCTTTCGCTTCTCTGTTTCAGTGCCTCACTTCCTCTACCCCTTCTTCCTTCCCTCTCTTTCCTTCCTTCTCTTTCATTCCCTCCCTTCCTTCCCTCTCCGTCCTTCCTCCTTTCTCCCCCATTTTTCTCCTCCTTTTCCTCCTTTTTCTCCCTTTTTCCTTTCCCTTTCCAGTCCTTCCTCTTTTCCTTCTTCCCTCCCTGTCTGGTTCCTCTTTCCCCTCTCTCCCTTTCATTCCCTCTCTTCCCTTTTCTCCCTTTCCCATTTTCCCCTCAGTCCCTCCGTCCTCACTTCCCCCTTTTCTCCTCCTTTTACCGCTTTTGTCCCCTTCTTATCCTTCTTTTTCCCCTTTTCTCCTCTCCCTTCCAGTCCCTCCCTTCCTCTTTTCCTTTTCCTCCTTTTTTTTGCTCATTTTTCCTTATTTCTCCCCCTTTTTTTTTTCCTTATTTTTCCTTCTTTTCCCCCTTTTTTTCCCCCTTATTTTTTCCTCCTTTCAGAGAAACGTTCTCTGAAGCTCTGCGCTTATTAAAACGGCATTCGTGAGCGGGTTGAGTTTTAATTAATCTAACGAGGTGTCGTTAATTAGATGAGCAGCAGCAGCAATAAGAGGGCCCCGACCACGGCGACGCAGAGGCTGAAGCAGGATTACCTGAGGATCAAAAAGGATCCTGTGCCTTACATCTGTGCTGAGCCCCTGCCCTCCAACATCCTGGAATGGTGGGCTTGGGATTTGGGGAGTTTGGGGTGGGATTTGGGATTTTGGGGTCGGATTTGGGAATTTTGGGGTGGGATTTGGGATTTGGGGATCTGTGCTGAGCCCCTGCCCTCCAACATCCTGGAATGGTGGGATTTGGGAATTTGGGGAGTTTGGGATGGGATTTGGGGAGTTTGGGGTGGGATTTGGAGTTTGGGGTGGAATTTAGGGAGTTTGGGGTGGGATTTGGGGATCTGTGCTGAGCCCCTGCCCTCCAACATCCTGGAATGGTGGGGTTTGGATTTGGGGGATTTGGGATGGGATTTGGGGATTGGGAAGTGGAGATTTGGGATTTAGGGAATAGGGAATATGGGAGGATCAAAAAGGATCCTGTGCCTCACATCTGTGCTGAGCCCCTGCCCTCCAACATCCTGGAATGGTCGGGTTGGGATTTGGGGAGTTTGGGGTGGGATTTGGGGATCTGTGCTGGGCTCCTGCCCTCCAACATCCTGGAATGGTGGGGTTTGGGATTTGGGGAGTTTGGGATGGGATTTGGGATTTGGAATGGGATTTGGGGAGTTTGGGGTGGGATTTGGGGATCTGTGCTGGGCTACTGCCCTCCAGCATCCTGGAATGGTGGAGTTTGGGATTTGGGGAGTTTGGGGTGGGATTTGGGATTTGGGGATCTGTGCTGAGCTCCAGCCCTCCAACATCCTGGAATGGTGGGATTTGGGATGGGATTTGGGGATTGGTAAGTGGAGATTTGGGATTTAGGGAATAGGGGAGGATCAAAAAGGATCCTGTGCCTTACATCTGTGCTGAGCCCCTGCCCTCCAACATCCTGGAATGGTGGGGTTTGGGATTTGGGGAGTTTGGGGTGGGATTTGGGATTTGGGATGGGATTTGGGGAGTTTGGGATGGGATTTAGGGATCTGTGCTGAGCCCCTGCCTTCCAACATCCTGTAATGGTGGGGTTGGAATTCGAGGAATTTGGGAATTGGGAATGGAGATTGGGAATAGTGAATGGGATGGGAATTGGAGGAGGAGAGTTGGAGATGGGGGATTTGGGATGGAGAATTGGAGCTGGGAGTGGGATGGGAATTGGGGAGGAAAAGGGGAGGGCTGGAAATGGGGGATTGGGGATGGGAAATTGAGGACGGGGATAGGAATTGGGGATGGAAGTGGGAATTAGGATGGGAATGGGGATTGGAGAGTTTGGGATTGGGAATTGGGGATGGGGAACTGGGAAGGGAATTGAGCATGGAGGACTGGAGGTGGAGAATTTGGGATGGGAATTGGAATTGGGGTGGGAATTGAGGACAGGGATGGGAACTGGGGATGGAATTTGGGATTATTTCCCCTCCTGGGCAGAAGAGGATTTCCCAATCCATCCAGTCTGACCCTCTCTCCTTCAGTCTGGGGAGGAGGAGGAAACTCTGCCTGAGGTCGATCCTGGGTGGATTTTTTATGGGATATTTGTGATTTCCCACTGTCCATCCCCTTTTTTCCAGGCACTACGTGGTGAGGGGCCCCGAGCTCACCCCCTATGAAGGTAAATCCCTCCCCATGGGGTTTGCATGGAAATTCAGGAATTCCAGGGGTGGGAAAAGGCCAAATAATCCCACTAAAAACAGCTTAAAAACCTGGGAAAGACAGGAAAAAATGGGGAGGCTTCAAAAGTTTTAATAAAATAAAATTTAGGTTAAACTTGAATTTTAATATTTTGGAGTTGTTTAGGAGAAGGAATAAAGCAGAGGGAATTGGGATGGGAATTGGAATTGGGGTGGAAATTATATATGAAATGTCATTTATTTAACCCATTTTTTGGGTATTTAGGAGCAGAAATAAAGCAGAGGGGATTGGGGATGGGAATTGGGGTGGGAATTATATGTTGAATATCATTTTTTAACCCATTTTCTGAGGTATTTAGGAGCAGAAATAAAGCATGGGGATTTGGGATGGAAATTGGGATTGGGGTGGAAATTATATATGAAATATCATTTATTTCACCCATTTTTGGGTAGTTAAGGAGCAGAAATAAAGCAAGGGAATTGGGATGGGAATTGGAATTGGGGTGGAAATTATATATGAAATATCATTTATTTCACCCATTTTTGGGGTATCTAGGAGAAGGAATAAAGCAGAGGAATTGGAATTGGGGTGGGAACGGGATGGGAACAGGAATTGGGGTAGGAATTATTTATGAAATATCATTTACTTAACCCATTTTTTAGGTATTTAGGAGAAGGAATAAAGCAGAAGGAATTTGAGATGGAAATTGGAATTGGGGTGGAAATTATTTATGAAATATCATTTATTTCACCCATTTTTTGGGTAGTTGAGGAGCAGATATAAAACAAGGAGATTGGAATCGGGGTGGAAAATGGGGCCGAGACCTGGGAATGGGAATTAATTAACGAGCTCCAACTGAACAATAAATTAATTCCCCCACTCCACAGGTGGATATTACCACGGCAAACTCATCTTCCCTCGCGAGTTCCCTTTCAAACCTCCCAGTATTTATATGATCACCCCCAACGGAAGGTTCAAATGCAACACCAGGTAAAGATTCCTCCCCAAAAAACCCCATCCCATCCCATCCCAAATCCCTGTTCCTGCCTCTTTATTTCTTTTTTTTGGAGGGGTTGTTTTTGGTGGTTTTTTTTTGTTTTTTCCTTGGGAAGGTTGTGTCTATCCATCACGGATTTCCACCCGGACACGTGGAACCCGGCGTGGTCGGTGTCCACCATCCTGACGGGGCTGCTCAGCTTCATGGTGGAGAAAGGGCCCACCCTGGGCAGCATCGAGACCTCCGAGTTCACCGTGAGTCCCACGGGGTGGGATTGGGGGAAATTTGGGATAAAACCTGTTTGGGGTTCACTGTGTTCTCAGAGGATCAAAAATAATAAAAATTCTGCCTAAAAACATCAATTCCCTGGGCAGCATCGAGACCTCCGAGTTCACCGTGAGTCCCACGGGGTGGGATTGGGGGAAATTTGGGATAAAACCAGTTTGGGGTTCATTGTGTTCTCAGAGGATCAAAAATAATAAAAATTCTGCCTAAAAACATCAATTCCCTGGGCAGCATCGAGACCTCCGAGTTCACCGTGAGTCCCACGGGATGGGATTGGGGGGAAATTTGGGATAAAACCTCTTTGGGGTTCACAGTTTTCCCAGAGGATCAAAAATTAACAAAATTTCTGCCTAAAAACATCAATTCCCTGGGCAGCATCGAGACCTCCGAGTTCACCATGAGTCCCATGGGATGGGATTGGGAGGGAATTTGGGATAAAACCTGTTTGGGGTTCACAGCTTTACCACAGGATCAAAAATTACAAAATTTCTGCCTAAAAACATCAATTCCCTGGGCAGCATCGAGACCTCCGAGTTCACCGTGAGTCCCACGGGGTGGGATTGGGGGGGAAATTTGGGATAAAACCTCTTTGGGGTTCACAGCTTTACCACAGGATCGAAAATTAGCAAAATTCTGCCTAAAAACATCAATTCCCTGGGCAGCATCGAGACCTCCGAGTTCATCATGAGTCCCACGGGGTGGGATTGGGGGGAAATTTGGGATAAAACCAGTTTGGGGTTCATTGTGTTCCCAGAGGATCAAAAATAACAAAAATTCTATCTGTAAACATCAGTTGCAGTCAATGGCACTCACAGATCTGGTGTTTGAAGTGTTAAAGTCCATTTGGGAAGAGTTGGGAATTTGGGATAAAACCTGTTTGGGGTTCACTGTGTTCTCAGAGGATCGAAAATTACAAAATTTCTGCCTAAAAACATCAATTCCCTGGGCAGCATCGAGACCTCCGAGTTCACCGTGAGTCCCACGGGGTGGGATTGGGGGAAATTTGGGATAAAACCTCTTTGGGGTTCACTGTGTTCTCAGAGGATCAAAAATTAACCTCTATAAACACCAGTTTTAGTGAAAAATGCTCACAGATCTGACGTTTAAAGTGTTAAAATCCATTTGGGAAACGTTGGGAATTTGGGAGAATTTGGGATAAAACCTGCTTGGGGTTCACAGTTTTCCCA
The DNA here is from genome assembly GCF_009819655.1 of Sylvia atricapilla. NCBI lineage: Eukaryota > Metazoa > Chordata > Aves > Passeriformes > Sylviidae > Sylvia > Sylvia atricapilla. Next base: position 1,294,640 of record NC_089161.1, on the reverse strand, counting down.
GAGGATCAAAAATGAACAAAAATTCTACCTAGAAACATTGATTTTAGTGAAAAATGCTCCATTTTAAGACTTATAATTACTTTTGAAGCTTTAGGAATTTGGGATATTTCAGGGATAAAACCTGCTTGGGATTTTCCAGCCTTTACCACAGATCCCACAGGGTCAAAAATTAACAAAATTTCTCTCCCCAAACATCAATTTCAGGGAAAAATCCTTCAAAAATTTGAGGTTTGAAGTGTCAAAACCCACTTGGGGTCAGGTTTGCACCATCCTTGTGGGAAATCAGGGGTGGAACTGAAAGAAATGGATGGAATTTTGATGAAATTGCTAAAAAATCTGCTCTTTTATTATTTTTCCTCCCCAGAAAAGGCAGCTGGCTGCACAGAGCTTAGCGTTTAATTTAAAAGATAAAGTCTTCTGTGAGCTCTTCCCTGAAGTGGTGGAGGTAAGGAAATAATTCCTGAATTAATTCATTTTTTTTTTTTTTTTTTTGTTATCAAAATTCCCTTTTCTGGGCTTCTTTGGCTTTTCCTGTTGAGGATTTTCCCAGGATTTTTTGTTCCTTTTGGAAATGTGATTTTTTTGGGAAAGTTTTCATTCTGAATAATTCCCACTGAGTGAAGGCTGCAGGAGAGTGGGGCACAAAAAAAAAAAGAGATTATTTTCTTTTTGGATGTGCAAATAAAAGCCCCCAAATCATCCCAAATTTCCCTTTTTACCATTCAGTTCTCTCCCTTTTTACACGAAATCAAACAAAAACCACCCAAATCACCCCAATTTCCACTTTCCCGTGCAGAAAATCAAACAAAAGCCCTCAAATCACCCCAATTTTCTCTTTCCCTCACCAGGAAATCTTACAAAAGCCCCAAAATCATCCCAATTTCCACTTTCCCACTGAATTTTCTCTCTTATTTCCCAGGAAATCAAACAAAAGCCTCCAAAATCACCCCAATTTTCTCTCCTGATCCCCAGGAAATCAAAAGCCCCCAAATCACCTCAATTTTCTCTCCTGTTCCCCAGGAAATCAAACAAAAGCCCCCCAAATCACCCCAATTTCCACTTTTCCCCTCCAGGAAATCAAACAAAAGCCCCAAAATCACCCCAATTCTCTCCTGCTCCCCAGGAAATCAAAAGCTCCCAAATCACCTCAATTTTCTCTCCTGTTTCCCAGGAAATCAAACAAAAGCCCCTCCAAAATCACCCCAATTTCCACTTCTCACCCCTCCCTCTCTGCAGGAAATCAAAGGCACCCAAATCACCCCAAATTCCACTTTCCCATGCAGAAAATCAAACAAAAGCCCCAAATCATCCCAATTTTCTCCCCTGCTCCCCAGGAAATCAAAAGCCCCAAAATCACCCCAATTTTCTCTCCTGTTTCCCAGGAAATCAAACAAAAGCCCCCAAAATCACCCCAATTTCCACTTTTCCCCCTCCAGGAAATCAAACAAAAGCCCCAAAATCACCCCAATTTTCTTTCCTGATCCCCAGGAAATCAAAAGCCTCCAAAATCACCCCAATTTTCTCTACTGATCCCCAGGAAATCAAACAAAAGCCCCAAATCACCCAAATTTTCTCTCCTGTTCCCCATGAATGCAAACAAAACCCCCAAAATCACCCCAATTTCCACTTTTCCCCCTCCAGGAAATCAAACAAAAGCAGAAAGCACAAGACGAGCTGAGCTCCAGACCTCCGTCTCTGCCTCTCCCCGACGTGGTTCCGGACGGGGAGGCCCATTTTGGGCACCACCACGGGCACCCCCTGCTGCAGGGGCCCCCCGTGGGGCTGGGGGGACACCCCGGGGTGCTGCAGCAGCCCCACAGGAACCACGGACTCTTGGGGGGAGCCCTGGCGAACTTGTTTGTCATCGTGGGCTTCGCCGCCTTCGCCTACACAGTGAAATACGTGCTGCGGAGCATAGCACAGGAGTGAGGGGGAAACACAGCCCACCCTGCAGCAGACCAAATGATAGTGGGGGTTTGGGGGTCACAGGGGGAAATCTGGGGGGGTTCTGGTCGTTCCTGGGTCGTGGTGGGGTTTTGGGTTGAGAAGTGAAATTGGTTGGTGAGGCATGTTGGGATCTCCGGATTGGAAATTGGAAAATTCTTCAGCAAATTTTTGGCTCTGTTGAGTTTTGAATTGGGAATTTTTTTGGCCTTTCCTGGGTCGTGGTGGGGTTTTGGGTTGAGAAGACAAAGATTGGTTGGTCTGACACTTTGGGTTGTGGAGATCTCCTCCACGTGTGGATTGAAAATGGAAAATTCTCCCGCAGATTTTTGACTCCGTTGAGTTTTTAATTGGGAGCAGTGAAATCCTGCTGAGGAGCAGAGCACAGCAGTGAGGGGGAAACACAGCCCACCCTGCAGCAGACCAAATGATAGTGGGGTTTGGGGGTCACAGGGGAAAATTTGGGGGGTTTCTGGTCGTTCCTGGGTTGTGGTGGAGTTTTGGGTTGAGAAGTGAAATTGGTTGGTGAGGCGTGTTGGGATCTCCGGATTGGAAATTGGAAAATTCTTCAGCAAATTTTTGACTCTGTTGAGTTTTGAATTGGGAATTTTTTGGCCTTTCCTGGGTCGTGGTGGGGTTTTGGGTTGAGAAGTCTGAAATTTGTTGGTGAGAGGCGTTGGGTTCTCCTCCATCTCTGGATTGGAAATTTGTAAAATTCTTCAGCAAATTTTTGGCTCTGTTGAGTTTTGAATTGGGAATTTTTTTTGGCCTTTCCCATATTGTGGTGAGGTTTTGGGTTGAGAACTCCAAGCGTTATTGGGAGGCCATTTTGGGTTGTGGAGTTCTCCTCTATCTCTGGATTGGAAATTGGAAAATTCTTCAGCAAATGTTTGGCTCTGTTGAGTTTTGAATTGGGAATTTTTTTGGCCTTTCCTGGGTCGTGGTGGGGTTTTGGGTTGAGAAGACAAAGATTTGTTGGTCTGACACTTTGGGTTGTAGAGATCTCCTCCACGTGTGGATTGAAAATGGAAAATTCTCCAGCAAATTTTTGACTCTGTTGAGTTTTGAATTGGGAGCAGTGAAATCCTGCTGAGGAGCAGAGCACAGGAGTGAGGGGGAAACACAGCCCACCCTGCAGCAGACCAAATGATAGTGGGGGTTTGGGGGTCACAGGGGGAAATTTGGGGGGGTTCTGGTCGTTCCTGGGTCGTGGTGGGGTTTTGGGTTGAGAGGACAAAGTGTTGATGGTGAGGCGTGTTGGGTTCTCCTCCATCTCCAGATTGGAAATTGGAAAATTCTTCAGCAAATTTTTGGCTCTGTTGAGTTTTGAATTGGGAATTTTTTTTGGCCTTTCCTGGGTCGTGGTGGGGTTTTGGGTTGAGAAGACAAAGATTTGTTGGTCTGACACTTTGGGTTGTAGAGATCTCCTCCATCTCTGGATTGGAAATGGAAAATTCTCCAGCAAATTTTTGACTCCGTTGAGTTTTGAATTGGGAGCAGTGAAATCCTGCTGAGGAGCAGAGCACAGGAGTGAGGGGGAAACACAGCCCACCCTGCAGCAGACCAAATGATAGTGGGGGTTTGGGGGTCACAGGGGGAAATTTGGGGGGTTTCTGGTCGTTCCTGGGTCGTGGTGGGGTTTTGGGTTGAGAGGACAAAGTGTTGATGGTGAGGTGCGTTGGGTTCTCCTCCATCTCCGGATTGGAAATTGGAAAATTCTTCAGCAAATTTTTGGCTCTGTTGAGTTTTTAGTTGGGAATTTTTTTGGCCTTTCCTGGGTCATGGTGGAATTTTGGGTTGAGAAGTCTGAAATTTGTTGGTGAGACGCGTTGGGTTCTCCTCCATCTCTGGATTGGAAATTTGGAAAATTCTTCAGCAAATTTTTGACTGTTGAGTTTTTAATTCAGGATTTAATGGGTTTCTTTGGAGTGGGACTTTTTGGGTGGAAAATTTGGGGTTTTTTGCCTTCCAGGGTCGTGATGGGATTTTGGGAAGACATTTTGGGTTGTGGAATTCTCCTCCATCTCTGGGTTGAAAATTGAAAATTCTCCAGCACATTTTTGACTCCAATTAAATTAAAATTAAAACTCCACTGAGTTTTTAATTGGGAAATTTGGGGGGTTTTTGGGTCCTGGTGGGATTTTGGGTTGGGAACTCCAGCCTTTGTTGGTGACCACTTTGGTTTGTGGGGTTCTTCTCCATCTTGGGTTGAAATTTGGGAATTCTTCAGCAAATTTTGACTCTTGTTGAGTTTTTAATTCCAAATTAAAGGGACTTTTTGGGTAGAAAATTTGGGATTTTTTTTTTTGCCCTTCCCAGGTCGTGGAGTTTTATTTTGGAGGGGAGTTGATTTTTATTTTCTTGGGGAATTCAGGAAAATCCTGATTTTTCTCTTCCCCCAAACCAAAAAAAAAAAAAAACCAAAAAACAACCGAAAAAAAAGAATTAACAAAAGGAGGGAAAAAATTAAATTTCAAAAAAAAAAAAAAAAATTCTTTCTGGAAAATTGGTTCGAATTTAAAAATGGAAGAATTTTTTTTTTTTCCTAAAGAAACCTTCTTTTTTTTGGAATAAAAAATTGAATTTTGGGGGGAATTTTTCCCTTTTTCCCTGGAGTTTTTCCCGAGGTCGAGGAGCGGCACCGGCGGCGCGTTTGTGGTTTATTCAGAATAAAAAAAAATCCCTGAAAAATCAAATTTCTGGAGCTGTTTTTTTTTAGGAAAAAGAAAGAAAAATTCCTTGGGAGGAAATGGAACGGGGGAAGATTTCAGTTCAAAAATAAAACGTTTAAAAAATCGCTTTTTTTCCTGATTTTTTTGCCTTTTCCAGTCGGGTTTTCGCTTCATCGTTAATAATTCTGATGATTCCTTTAATCCTTGTGCTCCTGAAGGTGAATTTGGGATCTGTTGGCATCGTTATTAATTATTAATTACTATTAGCGCTAGTAATTAGTGATTAATTTATCAGGGAGATCAATGAACGAGGCGATGCCTTTTTAATGGGAAAAAAATCGGATTTTTAAAGCAGGAAAATCCCATTTCCAGTGGGAAAAATCGGCTCCTTCCTGCTCATAATAATTAATTCTCATTAAAAATTCCTGCTAATTAATGATTAATTTATCGGGGAAATCAATGAACGAGGCGATGCCTTTTTAATGGGAAAAAAAATCAGATTTTTAAAGCAGGAAAATCCCATTTCCAGTGGGAAAAAAAAAAAAAAACACACACACACAAAAAAAAGGGAATTAATTCCATAAAAACTCCCAAACATTCCCAAATTCCTGGAAATTCTTTTCCAAACCAGGAAAGGCTCATTAGCGTTAATTAGGAATTCTTAATTAGCGCTGGAATTATTTCCGGTTTATTTCCCATTTGGGAGCGGCAGAAATTTGGGAATTTTTTCCCTGTTTTTTTTTTTTTCGGGAATTTCGCTGTTTTTTTATGGGATCGGCCACGAGGTGGCGCCGTCGTGTCGGAAAATCGGGAATTTGGGGCTATTCCTGAGCTGAGCCCCAAAATTCCAGAAAATCCCAAAATTCCAGGAAAAAAAAATCCCATAAAATAATAATAATTAAAAAAAAAAAAAAAAAAAGTTTCCGGAACATCCCAAAAATTCCACCCTGGGAGCGATTTTTAAGGAATTTTGGGATATTCCCGAGCTGGGAAGGAGCCTAAAAAATTCCAGAAAATCCCAAAATTCCGGCTGGGATTTGATTTGGGGAATTCCTAAACTGAGCCTGGGGCTGGATTTTCCCGGTTTGAACATCCCAAACTGGGAATAAACTGGGAATTCTGCCCCATCCAAACTGGGAATGGGACATCCCAAACTGGGAATAAACTGGGAATTCTGCCGTGTCCAAACTGGGAATGGGACATCCCAAACTGGGAATAAACTGGGAATTCTGCTCCATCCAAACTGGGAATGGGACATCCCAAACTGGGAATAAACTGGGAATTCTGCCGTGTCCAAACTGGGAATGGGACATCCCAAACTGGGAATAAACTGGGAATTCTGCCCCATCCAAACTGGGAATGGGACATCCCAAACTGGGAATAAACTGGGAATTCTGCCCCATCCAAACTGGGAATGGGACATCCCAAACTGGGAATAAACTGGGAATTCTGCCCCATCCAAACTGGGAATGGGACATCCCAAACTGGGAATAAACTGGGAATTCTGCCCCATCCAAACTGGGAATGGGACATCCCAAACTGGGAATAAACTGGGAATTCTGCCCCATCCAAACTGGGAATGGGACATCCCAAACTGGGAATAAACTGGGAATTCTGCCGTATCCAAACTGGGAATGGAGCATCCCAAACTGGGAATAAACTGGGAATTCCGCCCATCCCCAGGCTGGGGATGAATTTCCCCAAACTGCAGATTTCCAGCGCTGCCGAGAGCTCAGAATTCCCAAAAAAAACCCCACCAAAAAAACAACCGAGTTGAGAGCTCAGAATTCCCAGGAAAAATCCGAGAGCTCCGAATTCCCAGGGAAAAAAAAAAAAAAAAAAAAAAAAAAACCAAAAAAAACACACACCTCGGTTTTTTTTTTTTTTCCCGGGATAGAGAAGGGGAGGAGCCGCTCCATTTTCTGGGAATTTAATGGGAATGTGGGGATTTAATGGGAATGAGGCAGGGAATTTATTGGGAATGTGGGGATTTAATGGGAATATTGGGAGGGAATTTAATGGGAACGTGGGGATTTGATGGGAATGGGAATGCGGGCAGGGAATTTATTGGGAATGTGGGGAGAGAATTTAATGGGAATGTGGGGATTTAATGGGAATGTGGGGATTTAATGGGAATGAGGCAGGGAATTTATTGGGAATGCGGAGATTTAATGGGAATGTGGAGATTTAATGGGAATGTGGGGATTTAATGGGAATGAGGCAGGGAATTTATTGGGAATGCGGAGATTTAATGGGAATGTGGAGATTTAATGGGAATGTGGGGAGGGAATTTAATGGGAATGCGGAGATTTAATGGGAATGAGGCAGGGAATTTAATGGGAATGTGGAGATTTAATGGGAATGTGGAGATTTAATGGGAATGTGGAGATTTAATGGGAATATTGGGAGAGAATTTATTTGGAATGTGGGGATTTAATGGGAATGAGGCAGGGAATTCATCGGGAATGTGGAGATTTAATGGGAATGTGGAGATTTAATGGGAATGAGGCAGGGAATTTATTGGGAATGCGGAGATTTAATGGGAATGTGGAGATTTAATGGGAATGAGGCAGGGAATTCATCGGGAATGTGGAGATTTAATGGGAATGTGGAGATTTAATGGGAATGAGGCAGGGAATTCATCGGGAATGTGAGCAGAGGAGCTCTGACAGCTCATTACCGGCTCCTCCTCCTTTTTTTTTTTTTCCCTGTTTTTTTTTTTTTTTCTTGGAGTTGATGGCAACTCCTCGGGGAAAGGAGCCGCCGGGAGGAGTCAGAGCCTCGGGAAAATCGGGAATTCCGCCGGGAATTCTTCCGCCGGGAATTCTTCTGCCGGGCATTTTATCGGGAATTTTATCGGGAGTTTTCTCTGGAATTCTGCCGGGAATTTTCTCAGGAATTGTGCCCGCAGAGGAGGATCGGGATGTGAAATCCTCCCCTGACAGCTCCGGGATTTGCCGCTCGTCCTTAGAGAAAGGAGGAAAAAAAAAACCCAGAAACTTTGGGAAAACTTCACCTGCTCCTTCCCCATGGACACAGCCGCCGAGGTTCCGCTTCCCCGCCGCCGGAATTTTGGGATCTGAGGGAATTTTGGGATCTGAGGGGTTTGGGGTCAGGGATTTGGGATTTTGGGATCGAAGGAATTTTGGGGGGGTTCAGAGGGGTTTGTTTTTTGGGATCTGAAAGGTTTGGTTTTTTGGGAAGTGAGGGATTTGGGGTTTGGGATTAGAAGGATTTTTTAGGGGGATCTGAGGGGTTTGTTTTTGGGATCTGAGGGATTTGGGGTTGGGGATCTGAAGGAATTTTGGGGGGGGTCTAAAGGATTTGTCTTTTGGGATCTGAAGGGTTTGCTTTGTAGGATCTCAAGGGTTTGCTTTTTGGGGTGGAAGGGATTTATTTTTTGGGATCTGGAGGATTTGTTTCTTGGGATCTGAGGGATTTTTTTGGGTGGATTTGGTTTTTAGGAACTGAGGGATTTGGGGGAATTTGTGTTTTTTTTGGGGTGTGAGGGGTTTGGGTTTTAGGATCAGAAGGATTTTTTGGGGGGATATCTGAAGGATTTTTTTTTCTTGGGATCTGATGGATTTGTTTTTTAGGATCTGAGGGATTTGGGACTTGGGGATCTGAGGGATTTGTTTTTTAGGATCTGAGGGGTATATTTTTTAGGATCTGAAGGATTTGTTTTTAGGATCTGAGGGATTTGTTTTTGGGGGTGTGAAGGATTTATTTTTGGGGACCTGGGGGATTATTTTTTGCGATCTGAGGGATTTATTTTGGGGGGATCTGGGGACTGGATTTCGGGATCTCAAGGCTCAGATGTTCCCCGGGATCGCAATTCCCCGGGATGCCGAGGGCAGGATGAGGATTTATCCCTGGGGCAGCAGCGCTGGGATCTCTGCACCTTCCGGGACCTTTAAAACCAGTTCTGAGCCCGAATTTGGGGGCCCTGAGCGCCTTTAAAACCAGTTTCAAACCCGAGTTTTGGGGGGCAGAATAAAACCAGTTTCAAACCGGATTAAGGGGGTCGAAGGGACAGAATAAAACCAGTTTCAAACCCAATTTTGGGGGCCCTGAGCGCCTTTAAAATCAGTTTCAAACCCGATTTTTGGGGGACAGAGTAAAACCAGTTTCAAACCGGATTAAGGGGGTCGAAGGGACAGAATAAAACCAGTTTCAAACCCAATTTTGGGGGCCCTGAGCGCCTTTAAAACCAGTTTCAAACCCGATTTTTTGGGGGGCAGAATAAAACCAGTTTCAAACCGGATTAAGGGGGTCAGAAGGGACAGAATAAAACCAGTTTCAAACCAAATTTTGGGGGCCCTGAGCGCCTTTAAAATCCGATTTTGGAGGGGCAGAGTAAAACCAGTTTCAAACCGGATTAAGGGGTTCAGAAGGGACAGAATAAAACCAGTTTCAAACCCAATTTTGGGGGCCCTGAGCGCCTTTAAAGTCAGTTTCAAACCCGAGTTTTGGGGGGCAGAATAAAACCAGTTTCAAACCGGATTAAGGGCGTCAGAAGGGGCAGAATAAAACCAGTTTTAAGTCGATTAGGGGGAAGCAGAGAGGACAGAAGAAAACCAGTTTCAAGCCTGATTTCAGGTGTCCTGAGTGCCCTTAAAACCGGTTTTGAGCCGGATTTAGGGGAGCAGAGTAAAACCAGTTTCAAGCCCCATTTGGTGGGGCTGAGACCCCTTAAAACCAACTTTAAGTTAGATTTAGGGGGGCAGAGTAAAACCGGTTTTAAATCCGATTTGGGGGGGTCAGAAGGGGCAGAATAAAACCGGTTTCAAGGCGATTTCTGGGGGGGGCTGAGCGCCTTTAAAACCAGTTTCAAACCCGATTTTGTGGGGACAGAGTAAAACCAGTCTCAAACCGGATTAAGGGGGGCAGAAAGTGCAGAATAAAACCAGTTTCAAGCCGGATTTTGGGGGCCCTGAGCGCCCTTAAAACCAGTTTAAAGCCCCATTTAGGGGGACAAAATAAAACCAGTTTTAAATCTGATTTGAGGGGAGCAGAGGGGACAGAATAAAACCAGTTTCAAACCGGATTAAGAGGGTCAGAAGGGACAGAATAAAACCAATTTCAACCCAAATTTTGGGGCCCCTGAGCGCCTTTAAAACCAGTTTGAAGCCCCATTTACGGGGACAGAATAAAACCAGTCTCAAACCGGATTAAGGGGGCAGAAAGTGCAGAATAAAACCAGTTTCAAGCCTGATTTTTGGGGTGCTGAGTGCCTTAAAAACCAGTTTCAAACCGGATTCTGGGGGGCCCTGAGCGCCCTTAAAACCGGTTTGAATCCCCATTTAGGGGGACAGAATAAAACCCGTTTCAAGCCGGATTTAGGGGCACTTTAAACCCGATTTTTGGGGTGCTGAGTGTCTTTAAAACCAGTTTCAAGCCGGATTTTGGGGACCCCGACTGCCCTTAAAACCAGTTTTAAACCAGATTTAGGGAAGTGGAGTGAAACCAGTTTCAAGCCGGATTTGGGGGTGTTTTAAACCAGATTTTTGGGGTGTTGAGTCGCTTTAAAACCAGTTTGAAGGCGGATTTTGGGGCCCAGATCCTCAGGAATTCCTGGGAAGCTCCGGCAGATCCAGGATCCCACAGAAATTCAGAATTCCAGATTTCCCATCCCCGAGGAGCCGCTGGGATCGCTCGGAATCGGGATTTTTCTGGACACAAATCCGGATTTTTTAATTTTGATCTCGAAGAATTTCCCTCGGAGCCTTCGGAAATTTGGATTTTTTTTTTTTGGACACAAATCCCAGGGGAATTTGTACAAATCCAGATTTTTTTAGTTTTTTTTTTATGGTCCTGAAAAATTTCCCTCAGATCCTTCGGAAAATTGGATTTTTTTGGACACAAATCCGGATTTTTTGATTTTGATCCTGAAAAATTTCCCTCGAATCCTTTGGAAATTTGGATTTTTTTGGACACAAATCCAGGGGATTTTTTTGATCCTGAAGAATTTCCCCCAGATCCTTCTGAAACTTGGATATTTTATTATTTTTGGAGGGTCCTGCTCATCCCCTTCATTTGGATTTCTTCGGTTTTTCTTGCTCCTGGAGGATTTCCCACGCGGCTCCTCGAGCCTGACTTGGTTCATTTGGGAATTTTTTGGACAAAAAAATCCAAATTTTTTTTCTTTTTCTTGGTGACTTCTTGGATCCTTCTCACCCGGTTCATTTTGGATTTATTCAGGGACAAATCTGAATTTTTTAATTATTATTTTTTATTTTTTATTTTCTTGCTCCTGGAGGATTTCACACCCGGCTCCTTGACCCTGACCTGGTTCATTTGGGAATTTTTTTTGGACAAAATAATCCGATTTTTTTTTTGCTCCTGAACCATTTCACACCCGACTCCTTGACCCTGACCTAATAAATTTGGATTCTTTGGACACAAATCTGATTTTTATTTCATCCTGAAAGGATTTTACATCTTGATCCTGACCACGTTAATTGGGATTAATTCAGATTAATTCAGATTAATTCTGGTTTTCGTTTGCTCCCAAACCATTTCACACCGGACTCCTCGATCCTGACTTGATAAATTGGGATTTTTTTTTGGAAAAAAATCGGATTTTTCTCAGTCCTGAAGCATTTCCCACCCGACTCCTTGATCCCACCCTGATAAATTGGGGCTTTTTGGACACGAATCCGATTTTCCTTCACTTCCAGAGTATTTCACACCTTGATCTTGATCTTCACTTATTTAATTCGGATTTGGGGGGTTTTATTTGGTCCTTAAGGATTTCACACCGGATTCCTTGAGCCCCACCTGATAAATTCAGGTTTTTTTAGGACAAAAATCCAATTTTTTTTTAATCCTTGAGGATTTCTGACTGGACTCCTTGATCCTGGCCTAATAGATTTTGATTTTTTTGGAACAGAAATCCAATTTTTTTTTTTTGTCCTGAACCATTTCCCACTGAACTCCTTGAGCCTGATTTAATAAATTCAGATTTTTTTGGACACAAATCTGATTTTTTTAAATCCTTGAGGATTTCCCACCTGGCCCGTTGATCCTGGCCTAATAAATTTGGATTTTTTGGGACACAAATCCAGTTTTTTTGATCCTTGAGGATTTCCCACCGGACTCCTTGACCTCACCCTAATAAATCCAGATTTTTTAGGGCACAAATTGATTTTTTTAATCCTTGAGGATTTCCCACCTGGCTCCTTGATCCTGACTTGGTTAATTCAGACTTTTTTTTTTTTTTTTTTTACACAAATCCATTTTTTTCTCGGTCCTGAACCATTTTTTTGGTTTTTTTAGGACACAAATCCATTTTTTTGATCCTTGAGGATTTCCCACCTGGCTCCTTGATCCCGACCACGTTAATTCACATTTATTTTGGACACAAATCCATTTTATCTCGGTCCTGAACCATTTTTACCCCTCTCTCCTTGATCCTGACCTAATAAATTCGGATTTTTTTGGGGGGTCCCATTTTTTTGACCCTGAACCATTTCCCACCTGGTTCCTTGACCCCACCCTAATAAATCCAGATATTTTTAGGACACAAATCCATTTTTTCTCTGTCCTGAACCATTTTTACCCCTCTCTCCTTGATCCTGACCTAATAAATTCAGATTTTTTTGGGACACAAATCCAGTTTTTTTGATCCTCGAGGATTTCCCACCTGGCCCCTTGATCCTGGCCTAATAAATTTGGATTTTTTTAGGACACAAATCCAATTTTTTTTTTGATCCTTGAGAATTTCCCACCTGGTTCCTTGACCCCACCCTAATAAATCCAGATTTTTTTAGGACACAAATCTGATTTTTTTTTGATCCTTGAGGATTTCCCACCGGACTCCTTGACCCCACCCTAATAAATCCAGATTTTTTCGGACACAAATTTGATTTTTTATCCCCTCTCCCCACGATGGGGCGCGGCCTGTGGCTGCTGCTGTGGCTGTTGTGTCCCCAGCTGTGTCCCCCGGCGGTGACAGCGGCCAGGAGGGACAGGAAGGGCAGGAAGGAGCCCCCCGAGCCCCTGAACACGTCCCTGGCCAACAGCCAGGAGCAGCCCAAGGTGGGTCCTGAGTGAGTCCTGAATTTACCCCGGCCTGGGATGGGATTTCCCTGGGTTTTCCAGGCGGAAATCGGAATTAATTTGGGTTTTTGGGGTAATTTTTGGGATTTTCCTGCGTTTTCCAGGCGGAAATCGGAATTAATTTGGATTGTTTGGGGTAATTTTTGGGATTTCACTGCTTTTTCCAGGTGGAAATCGGAATTAATTTGTGGTTTTGGGTTAATTTTGAAGTTTTTCTCAGGTTGGGAAGAGCTGGGATGGGATTTCCCTGCCTTTTCCAGGTGGAAATGAGGAATTAATTTGGATATTTTGGGGTTAATTTGGGGATTTTCCTGCATTTTCCAGGCGGAAATGGGGAATTAATTTGGGGTTTTGGGGTAATTTTGGAGATTTTCCCCAGATTGGGAATAGCTGAGAACTTCCAGTGGTTTGGAATCCTTTGGGATGGATATTTGGGGGGGATTTTTTGGGAATAGCAGAGGGGTTTGGGAATTCAGGGCCAGTTTTGGGGATTTCAGAGCAGGTTTTGAGGAATTCTGAGCAGCTTTTGGGAATTCAGATCAGATTTTGGGATTTCAGATCAGATTTTGGGGATTTCAGAGCAGGTTTGGGGATTTTAGAGCGAATTTTGGGATTTCAGAGCAAATTTTTGGTATTTAAGATCAGATTTTGGGAATTCAGATCAGATTTTGGGATTTCAGTGCAGTTTCTGGGATTTCAAAGCAAATTTTTGATATTTCAGATCAGGTTTGAGGTATTTAAGATCAGATTTTGGGTATTTAAGATCAGGATTTGGGATTTCCGATCAGATTTTGGGGATTTCAGAGCAGGTTTGGGGATTTTAGAGCAAATTTTGGGTATTTAAGATCAGCTTTTGGGAATTCAGATCAGATTTGGGGATTTCAGAGCAGTTTTGGGAATTCAGAGGAGATTTTGGGATTTCAGTGCAGTTTTGGGGATTTCAGAGCAAATTTGGGGGATTTCAAATCAGGTTTTGGGTATTTAAGATCAGGATTTGGGATTTCCGATCCGATTTTGAGATTTCCGATCAGATTTTGGAGATTTCAGATCAGATTTTGAGGAATTCTGAGCAGTTTTTTGGGATTTCCCATCCCGGTTTTGGGCCGGGGCTCGGTCAGGGCGGTGAGGAGGGAACAGATTCCCAACCCCGGTGACACAAATTTGTCCCCTGGCGGTGACCTCGGGGCCGCCCTTTGATCAGCGCCATCGGGGATGGCAGTTGCCACGGCGACCGAGGGACGAGCCGGGAATGCCAAAAATTCCCGACAAATTCGGGAACAATTGGGCTGCCACCGGGAATATTCGCGGTCATTGGTTCAGGTTGGGCAGGTTTGGGGCTGTAAAACCTTTCTGATCCACCAAAATTCCCATTAAAAAGGAAAAATCCCCATAAAACTCCCGTTTTCCATCAATTCCTCATTAAAAAGTCCATTTTTTTCCTGCTGATTTTTTGGGATGTGCTGCGGAGTTCTGCGGCCACACGGAATTTTGGAGTATTTTGTTCAGGTTTGGGGCTCTAAAACCCAAAACATTCCCCAAAAAAACCCCCCAAAATTCCCATAAAATCTCATTTTTTGTTAATTTCTCATTGAAAAATCCATTTTTCCTGCTGATTTTTTGGGATGTGCTGCGGGGTTCTGTGACCACACAGAATTTTGGAGTAATTAGTTCAGGTTTGGGGCTCTAAAACCCTTCTGCTCCATGAAATTCCCCCCCAAAAAACCCAAATCCTGGGATTTTTAACATCCCCTGAATATCTGGGTGGGTTTTCCATGGAATTCCAGAGGATTATCAGAAAGACCTTTGAGGGACTTTTTGAGTTCTTGGGTTAAAAAGGCTCAAAATGATCCTGGGCTGGGGTTTTTTGGATCCTCTGAATATCTGGATGAATTTTCCATGGAATTTCAGAGGATTATCAGAAAGACCTTTGAGGGATTTTCAGATCTCTTGGCTCTTCCTGATCCCTCAAATATCCCCCAAAAAGGCTCAAAATGATCCTGGGCTGGGTTTTTTTGGATCCTCTGAATATCTGGGTGAATTTTCCATGGAATTCCAGAGGATTATCAGAAAGACCTTTGAGGGACTTTTTGAGCTCTTGGATTAAAAAGGCTCAAAATGATCCTGGGCTGGGTTTTTTTGGATTTTCTGAGCACCTTGGGTGGGTTTTCCATGGAATTCCAGAGGATTGTCAGAGGACAAAAAGCCCTTTGAGGGATTTCAGAGCTCTTGGCTCTTCCTGACCCCTCAGTGCCCTCCCAAAAAGGAGCAGGATGATCCTGGGCTGGGTTTTTTTGGATCCTCTGAGCACCTTGGGTGGGTTTTCCATGGAATTTCAGAGGATTATCAGAGACCTTTGTGGGACTTTTTGAGCTCTTGGGTTAAAAAGGCTCAAAATGATCCTGGGCTGGGTTTTTGGATCCCCTGAGGCCCCTCAAGCCTGTCCCTGGTGTCCCCTCAGCTGCTGGAGGCAGATCCCAGGATCACAGACCCCCGCAGGACCTGGATCTCCTTCGTGCACCGTCCGGACGACGGGAACCATTCCAAGAGGAGATGCAAAGGGAAAGACAAGAAATTGGTGAGATTTTTGGTGTTTTTTTCCCTTCCTGCTGCTCGTCCTTTTCCCAGCCTGGAGAGTGATAAATTTCTTGTTTTTTTAATTTTTTTTTTTTCAATTTAATTTCTTCATTTTTGGAGGAGTTTGAGCGTGGGAATTTGGAATCAGCTGCTCTTGGATTAGGCCTGGGGTTTTTTTTTTGGAGGTTGTTTTTCAGCTCGGTTAAAATGAAATTCATGGGGTTTTTTCTTCTAAAAAATAAAGGGAAAGTGTTGATGAGGCTGAGCTGGAACAGGCTGGACAGAGGGAAGAAAATAAAGGATTGATTTATTGATTAAAAGGCTTTTAGGATAGAGCTTGGGCAGGAGAAGAGGCTGGCCAGGGTTAGACCCAAGGTGGACCCAAAATGGGCAAAAAATGGACTCAAAATGGGCACAAAATGGGCAAAAAATGGACTCAAAATGGGCACAAAATGGGCAAAAAATGGACTCAAAATGGGCACAAAATGGGCAAAAAATGGACCCAAAATGGGCTGGAAAAAAATGGTCACAAAATGGACCCAAAATGGGCACAAAATGGACCCAAAATGGGCACAAAATGGGCACAAAAAATGGGCACAAAATGGACCCAAAATGGACTCAAAATGGTCACAAAATGGACAAAAAATAGTCATAAAATGGGCCCAAAAAATGGTCACAAAATTGGCAAAAAAAATGGACCCCAAATGGGCACAAAATAGATCCAAAATAGGCACAAAATGGGCAAAAAAATGCACCTAAAATGGGCCCAAAAATAGTCAAAAAATGGACCTAAATTGGACCCAAAATGGGCCCAAAAAATGGTCACAAAATGGACAATCAGTGGCAGGTCTCTTACACTTTTATAAGTTTTGATCCATTTACATTTTGTGCTTTAATTGTCCAATTGCAGCCGCAGGTTGTGAATTCCTGAGCTGAAATCTTGTCCCAGTTGTGGTTCCCGGCAGGAAAAGGGTTTGTTTTGTGTCCCCGCCGTGTGCAGAGCTGAGTGACACTGACTGTGAGCTCAGAGCTGTCCCCTGGGCACCACAGAACACGAAAAAACATCAAAGATCAAACCTGAGGCCTCCCCATCCCAAAGGACAAATTAATCGAGGTGCAGACAAACGATTTATTTCGGATTAACGAGCCGAGAGCCGCTCGCTCATGCGGCACTTTGCTGCTTGGACAATCTTGGAGGGTTTTTAATTATTTTTGCTCCACGAGGTTAATTTGAGGACACAGGAATTTTTTTTTTTTTTTTTTATTTCCCCCTGTAGGATTTTCTGTCATTTCTCTGGGTTTAATCCTGATTTTTTTTTTTTTATTATTATTTTTTCTTTATTTTTTTTGGTTCTTTCAGCGAGGTCTGGTTGGACCTCCAGGACCTCCTGGACCTCAAGGACCTCCAGGAGCTCCCGGGGCTGAAATCACCAGGGAAATTCTTCTGCAGGAGTTCAAGGAGATCTTAAAAGGTAAATAAAAAAAAAAAAAAAAAAAAAAAAAAAAAAAAAAAAAAAAAAAGTTAAAAAAATTAAAGATTCCTCACAAAAATTATATTTATTGAAGATTGGAAGAGCTTTGTTTTGGTGAGGCACCAGGACAAATCAAAGAAATCAAACAGAAATGGTTTTTTCCCCCCTTGGGGCTGCTGGGCTGGAATTGAATGTCCAAGTGCAGAATTCCAACTACACGGGAATGGTTCCATGGGCCAGACCCTTACATAAAGATTTTCTTTATTTTATTTTATTTTATTTTATTTTATTTTATTTTATTTTTATTTTATTTTATTTTTATTTTATTTTATTTTATTTTAATTTCTCTTATTTTATTTTATTTTATTTTATTTTACTTTTATTTTATTTTAATTAATTTTATTTTATTTTATTTTATTTTATTTTATTTTATTTTATTCCCCTTTCCCCCCAGAAGCCATGGAGCAGCGATCCTCCCTGTCCCAGCCCAGCCCAGCCCTCTGCTGTCCCTGCAGGAGCTTCCATTCACATAAATTCATATAAATTCACATAAACCAGGGTTAAATTTTATTTTATTTTATTTTTTTTTTTTTTTTTTTTTTTTTTTTTTTTTTTTTTTTTTTCCCCCAGAAGCCATGGAGCACCGAGCCTCCGTGGCCATTCCATCCCACTGCTGCTGTCCCTGCAGGAGCCTCCATTCACATAAATTCATATAAATTCACACAAATCACGGTTAAATTTAATTTTATTTATTTTATTTAATTTATTTCCCCAGAAGCCATGGAGCAGCGATCCTCCCTGGCCCAGCCCAGCGCCGTGCCCCTGCTGTCCCTGCAGGAGCTTCCATTCACATAAATTCATATAAATTCACATAAATTCACACAAATTCATATAAATTCACACAAATCAGGGGTTAAATTTAATTTTATTTATTCTATTTAATTTATTCCCCAGAAGCCATGGAGCAGCGATCCTCCCTGGCCCAGCCCAGCGCCGTGCCCCTGCTGTCCCTGCAGGAGCCTCCATTCACATAAATTCATATAAATTCACACAAATTCATATAAATTCACATAAATCAGGGTTAAATTTTATTTTATTTTATTTTATTTTATTTTATTTTATTTTATTTTATTTTATTTTATTTTATTTTATTCCCCTTTTCCCCCAGAAGCCATGGAGCACTGAGCCTCCCTGGCCATTCCAGCCCTCTGCTGCTGTCCCTGCAGGAACTTCCATTCACATAAATTCACATAAATTCACATAAATTCACATAAATTCACGTAATTCACATAAATCACGGTTAAATTTCATTTTATTTATTTTATTTAATTTTTCCCCCAGAAGCCATGGAGCACCGAGCCTCCCTGGCCCAGCCCACTGCTGCTGTCCCTGCAGGAGCTTCCATTCACATTAATTCACATAAATTCACACAAATTCATATAAATTCACATAAATCAGGGGTTAAATTTAATTTTATTTATTCTATTTAATTTATTTCCCCCAGAAGCCATGGAGCAGCGAGCCTCCCTGGCCCAGCCCAGCGCCGTGCCCCTGCTGTCCCTGCAGGAGCTTCCATTCACATAAATTCATATAAATTCACACAAATTCATATAAATTCACATAAATCAGGGGTTAAATTTTATTTTATTTTATTTTATTTTATTTTATTTTATTTTATTTTATTTTATTTTTTCCCCCAGAAGCCATGGAGCACCGAGCCTCCCTGGCCATTCCAGCCCACTGCTGCTGTCCCTGCAGGAGCTTCCATTCACATTAATTCATATAAATTCACATAAATCACGGTTAAATTTCATTTTATTTATTTTATTTAATTTTCCCCCCAGAAGCCATGGAGCAGCGATCCTCCCTGGCCCAGCCCAGCGCCGTGCCCCTGCTGTCCCTGCAGGAGCTTCCATTCACATAAATTCATATAAATTCACATAAATTCACGTAAATCACATAAATCAGGGGTTAAATTTAATTTTATTTATTTTATTTAATTTTTTCCCCCAGAAGCCATGGAGTAGCGAGCCTCCCTGGCCCAGCCCAGCGCCGTGCCCCCGCTGTCCCTGCAGGAGCTTCCATTCACATAAATTCATATAAATTCACATAAATTCACATAAATCAGGGGTTAAATTTAATTTTATTTATTTTATTTAATTTTTTCCCCCAGAAGCCATGGAGCAGCGATCCTCCCTGGCCCAGCCCAGCGCCGTGCCCCTGCTGTCCCTGCAGGAATTCCCAGCCCAGCGCCCCGTGGAAGAAGCTTTCCACTGCAAACTCAAGTCCCACGTGGTGGCGGACAAGAAGACCCTGGTGGAGCTGCAGAACTTCCAGTCGGTGAGGAATTCCAGGAGTCATCCCAGGAAGGGTTTGGAGCATCTCCAGCTCTTCCCTCGGCTCCTTGAGGATCCCTGGCTCATCCCAGAGATTCCCCCCAGGATGAAAATCCCTGGGGAAATGGCCAAAGGGAAGGATTTGGTGGTGTATTCCTGGATTTTTTCCCGAATTTTTGGGATCCAGCCCCGTGGCGTGGGCAGGGCTGGAGGGAGAGCTGCTGCCTCGTTAATTAGCAGGGAAAATGAGACTAATTAAGGCGTCCCAGCAGCGTGGGCTGCTGCTTCCCAAGCCTCAGGTGCCCAAATCCTTCCCGGATTTTCCTGGCTCGGAGCTGCAGTGGGAGGCTCGGGACGGGACACGGCTGGATCGGGATTGTGCCTCGGGAAAAGGGGAATGTGGAGCCGGGAGAGGCTCAGGGGTTTGGGATCAGAGCGGGATTTGGGGTCAAAGCAGGGATTTGGGATCAGAGCGGGGTTTGGGATCAGAGCGGGGTTTGGGATCAGAGCGGGGTTTGGGATCAGAGCAGGGATTTGGGATCAGGGCAGGGATTTGGGATCAGAGCGGGGGTTTGGGATCAGAGCAGGGGTTTGGGATCAGAGCAGGGATTTGGGATCAGAGCAGGGGTTTGGGATCAGGGCAGGGGTTTGGGATCAGAGTGGGGGTTTGGGATCAGGGCAGGGATTTGGGATCAGAGCGGGATTTGGGATCAGAGCGGGGGTTTGGGATCAGAGCAGGGATTTGGGATCAGAGCGGGGGTTTGGGATCAGAGCGGGGGTTTGGGATCAGAGCGGGGTTTGGGATCAGAGCGGGGGTTTGGGATCAGAGCAGGGGTTTGGGATCAGAGTGGGGGTTTGGGATCAGAGCAGGGGTTTGGGATCAGAGCAGGGATTTGGGATCAGAGCAGGGGTTTGGGATCAGGGCAGGGGTTTGGGATCAGGGCAGGGGTTTGGGATCAGGGCAGGGATTTGGGATCAGAGCGGGATTTGGGATCAGAGCGGGGGTTTGGGATCAGAGCAGGGGTTTGGGATCAGAGCGGGGATTTGGGACCAGAGTGGGGGTTTGGGATCAGAGTGGGGTTTGGGATCAGTGCAGAGATGGATTTGGGGTCACCCCAGGGCTGTATTTGGGCTCACCCCAGCCCAGATTTGGGGTCACCCCGGGCCGGATTTGGGGTCACCCCGGGGCTGTATTTAGGGTCACCCCGGGCTGTATTTAGGGTCACCCCAGGCCATATTTGGGGTCACCCCAGCCCGGATTTGGGGTCACCCCGGGGCTGTATTTAGGGTCACCCTGGGCTGTGTTTGGGGTCACCCCGGGATGTATTTGGGGTCACCCCAGCCCGGATTTGGGGTCACCCCGGGCGTTCTCCCCACAGCCCCTGGCCAAGGGCGCCTTCCTGCGGGGCTCGGGGCTGGACCTGCTCTCCGGCCGCTTCACCGCCCCCGTGGGCGGCATCTACCAGTTCTCAGCCAACGTCCACATCGGTGAGCGCTGCCCTGGGACCCCGGGAACCCCCGGGAACCCCCTGGAACCCCCTGGAACCCCCTGGAGAACCCCCTGGAACCCCCTGGAGAACCCCCTAGAACCCCTGGGGCACCCTTGGGGAAGCCCCTGGAACCCCCTGGGACCCTGATCCCCCTGGAGAACCCCCTGGGGAACCCCTGGAACTCCCCGAGCCCCCTGGAACCCCCTTGGACCCTGAGCTCCCTGGAGAACCCCCTGGAACCCTGATCCCCCTGGGAACCCCCTGGAACCCCCTTAACCCCCCTGGAGAACCCCCTGAGAACCCCTGGGGAACCCCCTGGGGAACCGCCGGAACCCCCTGAGCCCCCTGGAACCCCTGGGGAACCTCCTGGATAACCTCCTGGGATCTCCTGAGAACCCCTGGAACCCCTGGGGAACCTCCTGAGCTCCCTGGAGAACCCCCTAGGGAACCTCCTGGAGAACCTCCTGGGACCCCCCTGGAGAACCCCTGGAGCTCCCTGGAGAACCCCCTAGGGAACCTCCTGGAGAACCTCCTGGGACCCCCCTGGAGAACCCCTGGAACCCCCTGGAACCCCCTTGGATCCTGAGCCCCCTGGAGAACCCCCTGGAGAACCTCCTGGGGAACCTCCTGAGCCCCCTGGAACCCCCTGGAACCCCTTTGGACCCTGAGCTTCCTGGAGAACCCCCTGGGGCACCTCCTGGAGAACCTCCTGGGACCACCTGAGAACTCCCTGAGAACCCCTGGAACCCCCTGGAGAACCCCCTGAGCCCCCTGGAGAACCCCTGGAACCCTGATTCCCCTGGGACCCTGATCCCCCTGGAGCACCCCGTGCATCCAAGGAAAACACGGATATGGCACCGGGACCAGAGGTTCTGTCACTGATGGATCCACCTCAGATCCCCTTTGTAAATCCATTATCCCAGAGATTCCATCACTGATGGATCCACCTCAGATCCATCACCTTTGTCCCCACGGGATGTGGAGGAACCTTCTGGCACCTTCCACAGCCCCAAACCCCACCGGGCCCAGGCTGCTGGGGCCCCTCTGGAGCCCGGATCCCAGGATTATATTTTTGGGGGGAATTCTGATGGTTTTCCTGCTCTTTTTGGCAGACCACAGCGAGCTGAAGAGCAGAGGGCAGCTGCGGGCCAGGGACACGGTGAGGGTGTTGATCTGCATCGAGTCCCTGTGCCACAGACACACGTGAGTCACCCCAGGGCTTTGGAGACAATCCTCTTCCAATTTTCCGAGTTTCCCCGTATTTCAGCCAGCTTTGGGAGATAAAATTCACCAAAAGTGGGTTTTTTTGGTCATAAATTCCTCTAGAGTTGCTCTGCAGAGCGGCCCTCAGGCTTCTTTTAATTCTGAGTTTTAAAGCTTCTGAGCGTCGATTGCCTAAAAATTAGTGTTGTTTATAGGGAAAATTATGAAACATTATCCGTAATTAATTATTTAATGGGAATGTTTAATTGCCTGAATAGGAAAGAATGCATCCAAGTTCCTGTTGTTTCTATGGGATCGTTGTGAAACATGAGAAATGAATTATTACTGACGGTAATGAATCACCGAAATAAAACATCCTGCACCCAAATTGCTGGGAGTTAGAGTGAGAAATAATTACCAAATAATTACTGATAATTGAGCGGTCAGGATGGATTTGGGACAGATCCCAGAGGGATCAGGATGGGTTTGAGTGATCAGGATGGATTTGGGACAGATCTCAGATCAATCAGAATAGATTTGGGAGAGATCCCAGAGTGATCAGAAGAGAATTGAATGATCAGGATGAATTTAAATGATCAGGATGGATTTTGGATACATCCCAAAGTGACCAGGATGGATTTAGGACACATCCCAGAGTGATCAGGACGGATTTGAATGATCAGGATGGATTTGGGATAGATCCAAATGCCAGGAGATCAATCAGGATGGATTTCAGTGATCAGGATCGATTCTGGCCATATCCCAGAGCAATCAGGATGCATTTGGGAGAGATCCCAGAGTGATCAGGATGGATTTGAGTGATCAGGATGAATTTAAATGATCATGATGGATTTGAGATGGATCCCAGAGTGATCAGGATGGATTTAAATGATCAGGATGGATTCTGGCCACATCCCAGAGAGATCAGGATGAGTTTAAATGATCAGGATGGATTTGGGATGGATCCCAGAGCAATCAGGACGGATTTAAATGATCAGGATGGATTCTGGCCACATCCCAGAGCGATCAGGACAGATTTGGGATAGATCCAAATGCCAGGAGATCAATCAGGATGGATTTCAGTGATCAGGATGGATTCTGGCCACATCCCAGAGCAATCAGGATGGATTTGGGATAGATCCCAGTGCCAGGAGATCAATCAGGATGGATTTCAGTGATCAGGATGGATTCTGGCCACACCCCAGCAGCAGCAGAACGTGGCTGGCACGGCAAAACCTCCGTCAGGAGCCTGCCCGGACACACTCCCTGCGGAATTTCCTGTGGAATTTCATCACCCACCCACCAGCTCCATCCATCCATCCATCCATCCATCCATCCATCCATCCATCCATCCATCCATCCACGGGGCTGGAAAAAGCCCTCAGGGCTTTGGGATGAGCTCTGGAAACTCGGAGTGCCCGCGGGATCGGGGCAGGACGTGACAAAGCCCCGGCTCAGGCGGTGCCAAAAACCTCCAAATCCTCATTTCTCCGGGAAAAAAAACAACACGTCGGAACTCGCAGGAAAAGAAAGGAAAAGAAATGAGAAGGTGGAAAGGGGTTGGTTTAATTGGGAAAAGGAGGAAAAACAACTTTGGGCGGGGAGGGAGGAATAATTTGGGGCGGGCGCTGGGAGTTTGGAGCTGGGTTTGACTGGGCTCAGCTGGTTGTGGGTGTCCCAAAATCCCGGATCCGACAGGGAGGAGTTGGGTTTGGTTTGGGGATTGGGAATTCCGGCTCTCCTCGATCCAAAAAAAATGACCCGGGAGGGGGTGAGACAAAGCTCTGCCTGGATTTTGAGCCGCGGCACAATTATGGAATTGTTATTATTATTGTTATTGATTTATTATTATTGTTGTTTTTTTATTGTTGAATTGGTTTTGCTTGTGTTCTATTGCTGATCTCAAAATCCTCCCCCCTCAAAAAAAAAACCCCAAACATCAAAATCCTCCCCCCAAAACCCCAAAAATTCAAAATCCTCCCCCCAAAAAATCCCAAAAAACTCAAAATCCTCCCCCCCAAAAAACCCCCAAACCCTCAAATTCCTCTCCCCCAAAAATGGAATTATTGAATTATGAATTATTGAATTATGGGATAATGGAATTGTTGAATTATGGAATTGTGGAATGATTGAATGATTGAATGATGGAATTATGAATGATGGAATTGTTGAATGATAGAATTATTGAATTTTGGAATGGTAAAATTATAGAATTATGGAATTTTAGAATTATGGAATAATGGAATAATTAAATTATGGATTATGGGATTATGAATTGTGGAATTTTGAAATAATGGAATTATGGATACGTGGAATGATGGAATAATTGAATTATGGAATCATGGAAATATTAATTGTGGAATTACAGAATTATGGAATTGTGGCATCAGGAATTATGGAATTATTGAATAATGGAATATTGAATTATGGAATCATAGAGCCATGGAATTATGGAACTATGAATTATGGAGTTATGGAATGATGGAATCGTGGAAACTTGGAATTATGAATTGTGGAATCCTGGAATTATGGAATTATTGAAGTGTGGAATAATGGAATCATAGAATAATGGAATAATGGAATTATGGATTTATGGATTTATGGATTTATGGAATGACCCTTAAAGATCTCCCCATTCCCATGGGCCACCTTCCACCACCCCAACCTGCCCCAACCTGCCTTTAAACCCTTCGCAAACACCAAAATTCCAGCCCCAAATTCACCTTTTTTGGATCCAACCGCTGCGATTTCCAAGGAGATTCCCAGGAAAATCCTTCCTGGAATCCCCGGGGGTGTCCTGAGGGGTTCCAGCTGCTCATTTCTCCTTTCAGGTCCCTGGAAGTCATCGCTGGGCTGGAGAGCAACAGCAAAATCTTCACCGTTTACGTCCAGGGGCTGCTGCAGCTGCAGGTGAGGCCCCAAAATCGGGAATTTCGGCCCCAAAATCGGGAATTTCGGCCCCAAATCTCCCGGCAGGACACGGAATTGTCCCAGAGGTCAGGGAGGGTTTGGGAAATTTTTTGGGGTTTAGATTTAAAGGATTTTATATATAGTTTGATAAAGGATTTGATAAAATATTTGATAAGGGATTTGATAAAGGATTTGACAAAGGATTTGAGAAAAGATTTTATAAAGGATTTGATAAAGGAATTGATAAAAAATTCGGTAAAAGGTTTGATAAAGGATTCGATTAAACATTTGATAAAGGATTTGCCAAAGGATTTGAGAAAAGATTCGATAAAATATTTGATTAAGGATTTGATGAAGCCTTTGATAAAATATTTGGTTAAGGATTTTTTGTGGGATTTGATAAAAGATTGGATAAATGATTAGATAAATGATTAGATAAAGGCTTTGATAAAAGCTTTGATTAAATATTTGATAAAGGCTTTGATAAAGGATTTGATTAAAGGTTTGATAAGGGATTTGATTAAGGATTCTATTAAGGATTTGAGAAAAGATTCGATAAATGATTAGATAAATGATTAGATAAAGGCTTTGATAAAAGCTTTGATAAAAACAGCCCCAAACTCCTCCTGGTTCCCAGCCCCACCCAAACACGGATCCAGCCCAATTCCCTCTGCCCAAATGACATTTTTTCCCCATTTTTCCCTTTCGGAACGTGTCAAAAATTCCCATTTTTCCCCCCAAATGTCCCCTCAGGCCGGGCAGTACACCTCCATCTTCGTGGACAACAGCTCGGGGGCTCCGGTCACCATCCAGAGCGGCTCGGATTTCATGGGAATGCTGATGGGAGCCTAGCAGAAATCCCCCAAATTCTGCTTTTTGGACTGAAAAAAACCCCCAAAATTCCCTCTCCTCACCTTCACTTTGACCCGCAGCCGTTTGAAATCTTCCCTCGGCTTTGCTGCTGCTGCTTTGGCAGGTTCTGGTCGGGATTATCCTTCTGAAAAATGAAAAAAAAAATTTAAAAAAAAATTTAAAAAAAGCACTTGGGATATTTAATTTGTGCCTCACCGGATGCTCACGGGGCAGCACGCTGAGATTTTGGGGGTCCAATGGTGTAATTTGATAATTTTTTTATTTTATTTTATTTTCACTGTAGCACTTGTAACCAGCACGGGGTTTTGGTTTTGAGGCTTTTTTTGGGGGGGGGGGTTGCTTTGGTTTGGGTTTTTTTTTGGGTTTTGGGTTTTTTTTTTTTGATGGATTTTTGGGTTTGGAAATGAAGGATTGAGATGGGAAATAAAAATAAATCCGTGACTCTTTTTTTGGTTTGTTTTGTGTGTGTGTGGGGAGAGAAGGGACAAGGATTTCCCAGCCAAAAAAAAATCCTGTTTTTTTTATCCCATGAGGTTTAGAAATGGTTTAAATCCTCTCCCAGGTTCAGGATTGGATCTGTTTGACCAGGAAAATATTGGATTTTGACATTCTGTGGCATTTCTTTCCTGGAAAAACCCCTTGGGATTAAATCCCCTTTCCTCATTTAAATCCCCTCTGCAGCTTTTCCTTCCCTCAAACTCCCAAAATTTTATGGATTTCACCTGAATTGAGGATTTTTTTTGTGGAAAAACCTCACAAATAAAAGGGGGAAAAGGCCCAAAATGGAGCCTCAAAGCGCTGCCAACAAAATCCAGGGAATTTTTAATGGATTTTTGGGTGGAAAATAAAGGGGTTTTTGGAGTTCTCCTGGAATTTCAGCTCCTGGAAAAGCTCCCCGTGACTCTGGGGCTGGTTTTGTTGAATCAGGAGAATATTCCTGGTTTTTCCTGCCTCCTGTGAACTCCCCTGGAGCGGCAGCCGATGAAACCACCAAAAAAATCCGATTATTTATCCCCGAAATTCCCGTTGGAACAAAGGAACTGGGATTTCACTGCTTTATTTATTCACTCTTTATTTATTTACTCTTTGCCCAGTTTATTTCTCTTCTTTTTCATTTATTTATTTATTCTTTACCCTGTTTATTCCTTCACTGTTGGTTTTATTTATTTACTCTTTTCCCAGTTTATTTCTCCTCTTCTTTTTCATTTATTCATTTATTTATTTACTCTTTCCCCAGTTTATTTCTCTTCTTCTTTTTCATTTATTCATTTATTTATTTGCTCTTTTCCCTGTTTATTTCTCCTCTTCTTTTTTATTTATTCCCTGTTTCCCCAGTTTATTTCTTTGTGGCTGGTTTTATTTATTTTATTCTTTTCTCGGTTTATTTTTTTTTTTTCACTGCCTTTTTTAATTTATTTCACCCTTTTCTCTGTTTATTTCTCCATTTCTTTCTCGGTTTATTTATTCACTCTCCCTCAAATCCTGAACTCATCCTCAGACCCAAGAATCCCAAATTTTTCCCCAAATCCTGGAATTCTGAAGTCTCCCTTAAATCCTGAACTCTCCCTCGATTCCCGAAATCTCCCTTAAATCCTGGAATCCCAAATTCTCCTTTAAATCCTGGAATCTTGGAATCCTGAGCTCTTCCTCAGAACCGGGATCCCAAACTCTTCCCCAAATCCTGAACTCTCCATCAAATCCTGGAATCCCAAAATCTTCAAACCAGGAATCCCAAACTCTCCCTCGAATCCCAAACTCTCCATGAAACCCAAGAATCCCGAATTCTCCCATGAATCCTGGAATCCTGAGCTCTTCCCGAAATCCTGAAATCCCAAATTCTTCCCCAAATGTGGGAATCCTGAACTCCTCCTCAAACTCAAGATCCCTCAAACCCTGGAATCCCCAAATCTCCTTCAAACCAGGAATCCTGAATTTGTCCTCAAATCCCAAATTCTCCCTCAGATCCTGGAATCCTGAGCTCTTCCCCAAATCCTGGAATCCCAAACTCTCCTCCTCTCCACCCCAAACACATGGAACCATTCCATGGATTCCTCCTCTCTAAGGACACAAAAAGAGGAGCTGGGAATTTCTGGGAATCTCCGAAATCCCTTCCTGTCACCCCTAACCCCAAAAAATCCCCAGGGAATTTTTGGGAAAATTCCCTCCTGTCATCCCCAGCCCCAAATAATCCCAGGGAATTTTTGGGAATCTCCCCAAATCCCTTCCTGTCACCCCTAACCCCAAATAATCCCAGGGAATTTTTGGGAAAATCCCCTCCTGTCATCCCCAGCCCCAAATAATCCCAGGGAATTTTTTGGAAAGTCCCAAAATCACCCCCAGCCCCAAATAATCCCAGGGAATTTTTGGGAAAATCCCAAAATCACCCCCAGCCCCGAATAATCCCAGGGAATTATTAGGAAAATCCCCTCCTGTCATCCCCAGCCCCGAATAATCCCTAAGGAATTTTTTGGGAAAGTCCCCAAATCCCTTCCTGTCACCCCCAGGACGGAACAATCCCTGGGATGAGGATGAGGATGATGATGATGGATCCTTTATCAACCCCCGGGATCAAATCGAGTTGTTTTGCCCATTTTTTTTTTTTTTTAAATTCCCTTTTTTATTTTTTTTTCCTCCCCTGGCTCCAGGAGCTCTCCAGGAGCAGGAATTTCAATCGGCTCTCACAGAGGAATGCGCCTTTGGGTGCCAAAAATCCCGATATCATCTCGGCCTGGCACCTCCGGGGCTGGTGATTCCCGGGGGAGGAGGGAAAAAAAAAAAAAATGGGAATTTTGAGGGCTGGGATTTACACAACAACAAATCCTGCAGCTCCTGGGGCTTCTCCTGTTCTCCCAGCGCAGGGGAAAAAAAGGAATTTGTAGGATTTTCTAGGATTATCCGGGATTTTCCAGGATTTTCTGGGATTTTTCTGGGATTTTTCAGTTGTTTTTCCCCTCCCTGTCCATGCCCAGTGTGGAGTAATTAGAAGAAAAAATTGCAGGAAAAGAATTTTAATTTTCTTGTGTTCTCCCCATCCTGAGAGTTTCGGGGTGGTGGGAGGAGGAATTTGGGGAATTTTGGGAAGGGCAGATTCCGAAGGGAAAAAAGGGAAAAAGAAATGGATTTAACACAACCACGCGCTCCCCAAATCACCCTTTTCATCCCCAAAATCAATTCCCACATTCCCAAAAAACCGAGCATTGGTCACTCAGGGATTGGAGCTTTAAAAACACAGGAATGATCTCAAAATTCCCATTTTATTTTATTTTATGTTATATTATCTTATCTTATTTTATCCTATTTTATTTTATTTTATTTTTATTTTATCTTATTTTATTTTTATTTTATCTTATTTTATCTTATTTTATTTTACTTTACTTTACTTTACTTTACTTTACTGTATTTTATCTTTATTTTATTTTATTTTATTAATTTTTCTTTTCCCTGGAGCCTTTTTCTTTTCCTCCCAGGTTCGGATTTCTTCGCTCCGACGTTTGTTTTGGGGGTTTTTTGGTTGTTTTTTGGGTTGGTTTTTTTTGTCACTTTGATCTGCAGACCGAGAGGGGACAGGGAGGGCGAGGAGCATTCACGGGAGATTGGATTTCCCCAAAAAAATAAAATAAAAAATAAAAAATAAAAAATAAAACTAAAAAAAACCTCGGAAGGAGAAGGAAAAAAAAAAAAACCCAAAAAAACCCGGGAAAGGAAAAAAATGAAACGTGTCAATCCGAGGAGTTTGTGGGGGTTTTGGGGGGTTTTTGGTTTGTTTTTTTTTTTCACTCTGTCCCCAAAGGTTGGGACACAATTCCAGAGGTGGAATCCCAAATTTATCCCTCAGCCTGGATTGGAGAAATCCATGGAAAACTCCGCTCCTGGGCCGGGCACTTCCCAGAGGTTCTGGGTCCGAATCCAGGGGGATTTGGGGGAGTTTGGGATTTTGTGTGTCTGAATCCGGGTGGATTTGGGGAAGTCTGGAATTTCCCGGGTCCAGATCCAGGGGGATTCAGAGGAGTCCAGTCCACTGGAATTCCTGCTGCGGGGCAGATCAGGACTGGGACTGAGCTTCGAGTCACTAGTGGTTACTGGTTGGACTGGAACCGAATCCCTGCAATCCCATGGATCCCATCCCACGGATCCCATCCCAGGGATCCCATCCAATGGATCCCATCCAATGGATCCCATCCCACAGATCCCATCCAATGGATCCCATCCCAGGGATCCCATCCAATGGATCCGATCCAATCCCAGAAATTCAATCCCAGGGATCCAATTCCAGGGATCGAATCCCAGAGATCCAGTCCCAGGGATCAAATCCCACGGATCCAATCCCAGGGATCCCCGTTACCTCAGCACGGAATTGTCCCTTTCTGGGAGATTTTTGGGGAGATTTTTCCCTCCACCCACACATTTTTCCCCTGCTGGGAGGGGAAACAAACCCCTTCACTCTCCGAGATTTAAAAATAAAAATCACACCCCCCCTCCAAAAAAAAAAAAAAAAAAACAACTGGGATAAACCCCCCAATTCCCAAACTTCCAGCTTTTTTTTTTTTTTTTTTTTTTTTTTTTTTTTTTTTTTTCCTTGGAAGTTCTGCAGGGAGAGACCCCGGGGGCAGAGCGGAGCCTCCCAAAACCTTCCCGAGGCTCCGGCTCTGACTGCGGCTGCAGGAATGTCAAATGTAAATTTGTCTGGCTCCGTCCTGGCTGCACATTCCTGCCTGGAGCCGGGGCCCGGCGCTTTGTTTGCCCACCCTGGACGGGCTGGGAGTGTTCCAGACGGGATTTGGGAACGCTCCGAGTGGGGACTGGGAGAGGTTTGGGTGTCCTGGGGGAGATCGGGGGGGGCAGGAGGAGTTTGGGGGTAAAATGGTGAGGATTTTCCTTTCCTTTCCTTTCCTTTCCTTTCCTTTCCTTTCCTTTCCTTTCCTTTCCTAATCCTTCCTTCTTTCCTTTCTTCCTTTCCTTTCCTTTCCTTTCCTTCCTTTCCTTTCCTTTTTCCCTTTCCTGTCCTTTCCTCTTTCCTTCCTTCCTTCCTTTCCTTTCCTTTCCTTTCCTTTCCTTTCCTTTCCTATTCCTTTCCTTTCCTTTCCTTTCCTTTTCCTTTCCTTTCCTTTCCTTTCCTTTCCTTTCCTTTCCTTTCCTTTCCTTTCCTTTCCTTTCCCCCCTTTCCCCCCCCTTTTCCCCTCTTCCCTTTTACCTTCCATCACCAAGCCCAAACATTCCCTCAGCACCAAAAAAACATCTGTTTTAATTTTTAATTAAAAATTGGCTTTTAGGGATTTTTTTTTTCCCTCCTTCCATGTTACTGATTTCCACACCTGCCCAAAGCCTGGGAAAGGCCGGGATCTGCTCCTGCCAAAAATTCCCCCCAAAACTCCCCAAATCCAACCCAAATATTGATCTGTGGGGGCAAATCCCAAAAATTTCCCCTCCAAAAATTCCTCAAATCCAATCCAAATACTGATCTATGGGGGCAAATCCCAAGTGGAAAAATTCCCCCAAAATTCCCCAAATCCAACCCAGATACCGATCTGTGCGGGCAAATCCCAAAAAATTCCCCTCCAAAAATTCCCCAAATCCAACCCAGATACTAATCTGTGGGGG
Source organism: Sylvia atricapilla (assembly GCF_009819655.1). NCBI lineage: Eukaryota > Metazoa > Chordata > Aves > Passeriformes > Sylviidae > Sylvia > Sylvia atricapilla. The sequence continues at coordinate 1,263,507 of NC_089161.1, read as the reverse complement.
CAAATCCCAAAATATTTCCTTCCAAATCCAACCCAGATATGGATCTGTGGACCCAAATCCCAAAAAATTCCCCTCCAAAAATTCCCCAAATCCAACCCAGATATGGATCTGTGGGCCCAAATCCCAAAACCTGCCCCTGGGGAAGGTGGCCGAGCTGATTCCAGCTCCCCGGGAACGGGACGCGTGGCTCCGAATTCCGCAGAACCGGGAACTGCCAGAAACGCGCGGAATGTGACTAAAATAAATATTCCCTGCGGGATGTTTATTCAGTCTGGAGGTTCCTGTGCGGGGCTGCGCGTCCCTGGAGGGGCTCTCGGGGTTCTCCAGGGAGCCGAGGTGGATTGAGGGATTCATCTGCTGGGAATTTTGCCCCTTCATCCCTTTATTCCCTCGTTCCCTGCTGGAAGCACGTCCTGGAATCCCAGCAGGATTGGGGTGGGATGGAATTCCGGGGTTGGATTCTCCGGGGAATGTGACATTGCCCTTAGATGGATTTGGGATTTATCTGTTGGAAATCTTTCCCTCATTCCCTCATTCCCTAATCCCTTCATTCCTTCATTCCCTCATCCCTTTATTTCCTCATTCCCTGTTGGAATTGTGGAATCACACCCTGGAATCCCAGTAGGATCCAGCTGGGATGGAATTCCAGGGTTGGATTCTCCGGGGAATGTGACATTGCCCTTAGATGGATCTGGGATTTATCTGTTGGAAATCTTTCCCTCATTCCTTCATTCCCTAATTCCTTCATTCCTTCGTTCCCTCATCCCTTTATTCCCTCATCCCCTCATTCCCTGCTGGAATTGTGGAATCACACCCTGCAATCTCAGTAGGATTCAGCTGGGATGGAATTCCAGGGATGGAATCCCAGAACTTGCTGATCCAGCCCTCACAAAAGGGATTTTCCCTTTCCTCAAGCAGCAGCTGAATCCTTGGAAAACCCTAAAACGGATTTGGGGATTTATCTGCTGGAAATCTTTCCCTCCTTCCTTCATCTCCCCGTTCCTTGCTGGAATTACTCTGGGATGCTGTGGGAGCTGTCACAGGTCAGAATCCGTTTTTTCCTGATTTTTTTAAAGGCTGGAACCCATTTTTCCCGATTTTTTTTAAGGTTGGAATCCATTTTTCCCTCTTTTTTTTTTTTTTTCCTTCTCCTTGCATCCCCAAACCTGCCCAGGCCTCCGGTGTTTATTTGGGAATGACAGAAAATTCCTGGATCTCCCTCCCGGGGAGACCCAAATCCTGAAATCCCAGAAAAAAGAAAGTGAAATTCCGACTGTTCTGCCTGGAAATAAAATCCCCCCCTAAAAAAAAATGCGGAGAAGAGGAAGAGAAGTGACAGAATTCCTCGGGATCTGTGCAATTCCCAGAGAATTTCCCTGCTGGGGGAAAAGGAGATTCCGGCCTGGGAGAGAGAATCCAGCTGATTTTCCTGCCAGGAAATTTGGATTGGGATTTAATTAGCCATGGAAGGAAAAAAAACTCTAATGAGGAGAAATTTGGGCCTCCCCGGGAGGGAGATCCGGGAGTTTTCCGTCGTTCCCAAATAAACACCGGAGGCCTGGACAGGTTTGGGGATGCAAGGAGAAGGAAAAAAAATCGGGAAAAATGGATTCCATCCTTAAAAAAAATCGGGAAAAACAGATCCCAACCTTAAAATAAAAAATCGGGAAAAACTGGTCCTGGTTTGGGGATTGAAATGTCAAGAAATTGGGGATTTCCTTGGGATAATTCCTTGGGAATGAGGGAATTTTTTTCCTCCTTTTTTTCCATCTTGGTTTTTTTTTAGTTGGAAACAGATGGGAACTGAAAGCCGCCGTGGGGAGGGGAAGGCGCCGCACCTGGAAATGCTTTTGGAGAGTTTTTTCCTGACGTTAGGATGGATTTCAGCTGGAAAATCCCAGCCCAGATTCCCGATTCCTTTCCCAGGCCTCGCTGCTTGGATTAAAAAATAAAATAAAATTCCCACCAAAAATCCCACGTTGGGACCATAAATAATTGTATTGATAATAAATCCCAGGAACTGAGTTTATTCCAGGGGAGTCCTTTCCCTTCCCAAAACTTCGCCTTTCCTGAAGGAATCCCTTTTTTCTTTGGGGGATTTCTAGTGGAGTTTTGCAATTCCTGCTCCCAGCAGATGCAATTCCTGCTCCCAGTGGATGCAATTCCCTGTTTTCAGCCTGGGATGCAATTCCTGCTCCCATTTTGGAATGTTGGGATGCAATTCCCTTCTCCCAGCCTGGGATGCAATTCCTGCTCCCAGTGGATGCAATTCCCTGCTCCCAGAAGGTGCAATTCCCTACTCTCAGAGAATGCAATTCCCATTCTGGGATGCAATTCCCTGTTTTCAGTCTGGGGTGCAATTCCTGCTCTGAGTGGATGCAATTCCAGCTCCCATTTTGGAACGCTGGGATGCAATTCCTGCTCTCAGGGGATGCAATCCCCGCTCCCAGCAGATGCAATTCCCTGTTTTCAGTCTGGGATGCAGTTCCCAATCTGGGATGCAATTCCTATTCCCAGTCCGGGATTCAATCCCCGCTCCAGCGGACACAATCCCTCTCCCAGCAGATGCCGTTCCCATCCTGGGATGCAATTCCCTGTTTTCAGTCTGGGATTCAATCCCTGCTCCCAGAGGACACAATTCCCACTCCGGGATTCAATCCCTGCTCCCAGCAGATGCAATTCCCATTCTGGGATGCAATTCCCATTCCGGGATTCAATCCCCGTTCCCAGAGGACACAATTCCCACTCCGGGACACAGTCCCCATTCCCAGTGGACACAGTCCCCACTCCGGGATTCATTCCCTGCTCCAGAGGACACATTCCCCGCTCCAGCGGACACAGTCCCCGCTCCGGGATTCATTCCCCGCTCCCAGAGGACACAGTCCCCGTTCCCAGAGGACACAATTCCCATTCCTGGATTCATTCCCTGCTCCAGAGGACACATTCCCCGCTCCCAGCGGACACAATTCCCCGTTTTCAGTTTGGGATGCAATTCCTATTCCCACTCCGGGATTCAATCCCTGTTCCCAGCGGACACAATCCCCGCTCCGGGATTCATTCCCTGCTCCAGCGGACACAGTCCCCGCTCCCATTCCAGGCCGCTGTTCCCGGCGCCGGGCTCGCTCTGGATGGAGCCGGAATTCCGCGCTGACGGGTCCGTGTCCCGCCAGCCTGGAGCCGGGGGAACAGCCGAGCCCTTTGAGCGCATCCCAGCGCCAAATGCCCCAATTAGCGCAATTAACAATCCGCCATCGGCCGCCGCCCGGCCGGCATTCCCCGAGCAGGAGGAGGATGCACGCGTCATCCCGTGTGAGGATGGAAAAATTGGGATTTGGGGGGGATTTGGCTCGCAGGCAGCGAAGGAGAGGCTCAATGAGTCAAAGGAATTTTTTAAAAAATATCTCAGTAATGGATTTGTCCAGTAAAGATCTTCGTGTTCATATAATATTGAAATAAATGGAAATAATTTAAAAAATATCTCAGTAATGGATTTGCCCAGTAAAGATCTTCGTGTTCATATAATATTGAAATAAATGGAAATAATTTGAAAATATATCAATAATGAATTTGCCCAGTAAAGATCTTTCTGTTCATATCATATTGAAATAATTGAAATGATTTTATAATGTTTCAATGTTAAATTTGCCCAGCAAAATCTTTGCGTTCATATCATATTGAAATAAATCGAAATAATTTAAAAATATTTCAATGTTAAATTTGCCCAGCAAAGATCTTTCTGTTCATATAATATCGAAATAATTTAAAAATATTTCAATAATGAATTTGCCCAGCAAAGAATCCTTTAAAGGATCATTTCATCCCAATTTTTATCCTCAATTATTTCCCCTCACCTTCCTTTTTTATTTATTTTTTTTTTTTAAGCCAGAGAAGGGAAAAGAAAAAAAAAAAAAAACAACCAAAAACCTGTGGAAAAAAATGTTGGATTTAAAGCGTTAAAAAAGGACAAGAGGGGAGGGAAAAAAAACCCCCCTAAATTAAAAATTCCTGGCTTTTAAACAACGTCGGGGGTTGTTTTCGTTCCGGCCCATTTGAGGGACAAAAGCCAAAGGGAAACGAGCCCTTTGATGTCCCAAAATCCATGGAAAAAGGAATGGGGCGGGATTAACATTCCCTGATTGCAGCGGGGAAATCGGGAATCGCTCCAGCAGGAGGAGAGAGGGATCCAAGGAATGGGAATACTCAAAATCAGGGAATTAGGGAATATCCTGAGCTGGAAATTAGGGAATAATGGCTGGAAATTAGGGAATGATGGCTGGAAATTAGGGAATAATGGCTGGAAATTAGGGAATGATGGGCTGGGAAATCAGGGAATGATGGTTGGAAATTAGGGAATAATGGCTGGAAATTAGGGAATGATGGGCTGGAAATTAGGGAATAATGGCTGGAAATTAGGGAATGATGGGCTGGAAATTAGGGAATGATGAGCTGGAAATTAGGGAATGATGAGCTGGAAATCAGGGAATTACAGGGCTAGGAAATCAGGGATCACAGGGAATGATGGGCTGGAAATCAGGGAATGATGGTGGGAAATCAGGGAATGATGACTGGAAATTAGGGAATGATGGGCTGGAAATTAGGGAATGATGGTGGGAAATTAGGGAATGATGAGCTGGGAAATCAGGGAATCACAGGGAATGATGGGCTGGAAATCAGGGAATGATGGTTGGAAATCAGGGAATGATGGTTGGAAATCAGGGAATGATGGTGGGAAATCAGGGAATGATGGTGGGAAATCAGGGAATGATGGCTGGGAAATCAGGGAATCACAGGGCTGGGAAATCAGGGAATAGTGGTTGGAAATCAGGGAATGATGGCTGGAAATCAGGAATCATGGGCTGTGCTCAGATTGTTCCGGGATTTCTCCCCTCGGGTTGGAGAACTTCCCACGCTGGAATGTTCCATGAGATGCAAGATGCTCCAGTCATTTATTCACTGGGAACGAGGAGGAAAATTCCTTTAAATCTCATGTCACTGTGAGGAGCTTGGATCTGTCCTCAGCTTCCCACAGGAATTTTACATTTGGAATTAGAATTAATCCCTCTCCAAGATTTTTTTTTTTAAATCCAGATTTATTTTCTCTTCGCCCAGGTGATGCCTGAGCTTCACTTTGGGCGGGATCAGGAGCCCCTCATTCCACTCAGGAATTGTTTTTCCAGCCCCTTAAACCTCTGTTTATTCCCTGCCTCTTTTCCCAGAAAGAATTCCAGCCGGGACTCTCCAAGGGAACGATAAAAATTCCCTCTTGGAATAAAATCAAAGCCAAAGAAATGGGGTGAGAAAAGTTTTTTTCCCTTTAATTGTTCATTTTTCCCCCTTGAGGCGCCCCCAAGGAAAAGCAGATCCCCACACCTCGGGATATTTATGGATTCCTTTGGACACGGGACTCCTTTTGTGCCTCAGGTTTGGGGATTTATTTCGGCGTCTGCAGCCGCGGCGTCGGAGGCCGGGAAGAGCGCGGAGGCCGACCTCATCGGCGGCTCCCGGAGACTGCGGAGGCTCCAGGGGCTCCAGGGGCTCCAGAGGCTCCAGAGGCTCCAGAGGATCCAGAGGATCCAGAGGCTCCAGGGGCTCCAGGGGCTCCAGGGGCTCCAGGGGCTCCAGGGGCTCCAGAGGCTCCAGGGGCTCCAGGGGCTCCAGAGGCTCCAGGGGCTCCAGAGGCTCCAGAGGCTCCAGGGGCTCCAGGGGCTCCAGAGGCTCCAGAGGCTCCAGAGGATCCAGAGGCTCCAGAGGCTCCAGGGGCTCCAGGGGCTCCAGAGGCTCCAGGGGCTCCAGAGGCTCCAGAGGCTCCAGAGGCTCCAGGGGCTCCAGGGGCTCCAGGGGCTCCAGGGGCTCCAGAGGCTCCAGGGGCTCCAGAGGCTCCAGAGGCTCCAGGGGCTCCAGGGGCTCCAGAGGCTCCAGAGGCTCCAGAGGATCCAGAGGCTCCAGAGGCTCCAGGGGCTCCAGGGGCTCCAGAGGCTCCAGGGGCTCCAGAGGCTCCAGAGGCTCCAGAGGCTCCAGGGGCTCCAGGGGCTTCAGAGGATCCAGAGGCTCCGGAGGCTCCAGAGGCTCCAGGGGCTTCAGAGGATCCAGAGGCTCCGGAGGCTCCAGAGGCTCCAGAGGATCCAGAGGCTCCAGGGGCTCCAGAGGATCCAGAGGCTCCAGAGGATCCAGAGGCTCCAGAGGATCCAGAGGCTCCAGGGGCTCCAGAGGATCCAGAGGATCCAGAGGATCCAGAGGCTCCAGAGGCTCCAGAGGCTCCAGAGGATCCAGAGGCTCCAGGGGCTCCAGAGGCTCCAGAGGCTCCAGAGGATCCAGAGGCTCCAGGGGCTCCAGGGGCTCCAGGGGCTCCAGGGGCTCCAGGGGCTCCAGGGGCTCCAGGGGCTCCAGGGGCTCCAGAGGCTCCAGAGGATCCAGAGGCTCCATAGGCTCCAGGGGCTCCAGGGGCTCCAGGGGCTCCAGGGGCTCCAGGGGCTCCAGGGGCTCCAGAGGCTCCAGAGGATCCAGAGGATCCAGAGGCTCCAGAGGCTCCAGAGGCTCCAGGGGCTCCAGGGGCTCCAGAGGCTCCAGGGGCTCCAGAGGCTCCAGAGGCTCCAGAGGCTCCAGAGGCTCCAGAGGCTCCAGAGGCTCCAGAGGATCCAGAGGATCCAGAGGATCCAGGGGCTCCAGAGGATCCAGGGGCTCCAGGGGCTCCAGAGGCTCCAGAGGCTCCGGAGGATCCAGAGGCTCCAGAGGCTCCAGAGGATCCAGAGGCTCCAGGGGCTCCAGAGGATCCAGAGGCTCCAGAGGCTCCAGAGGATCCAGAGGCTCCAGAGGCTCCAGAGGATCCAGAGGATCCAGAGGCCTCCTCCCAGGAAATCAGATCCCGGGGGCTGTTTTCTTCTCCCTGAGCTGCTCCTGGGGAATGTCCCGGCCACGGGACATTTGTATTTGTGTTTGTATTGGATTTGTGGTTGTGGTTGGGTTTATATTATATTTGTATTTGTATTATATTTGTATTTGTGTTTGTATTTGTATTATATATGTATTTGTATTATATTTGTATTTGTATTATATTTGTATTTGTGGTTGTGGTTGTGTTTGTATTTGTATTATATTTGTATTTGTATTATATTTGAATTGATATTATATTTGTATTTATATTTATATTTATATATTTATATTTATATTTGTATTTATATAAATATTTGTATTTGTATTTGTATTTGTATTTATGTTGTATTTATATTGTATTTATATCATATTTATATTGTATTTCTATTATATTTCTATTGTATTTCTATTATATTTATATTGGGAAGGTAATGGGGCTCTTCCCGAAATCCAGCCAGGTCTGGGAATAAAAAAACCACATTTGGGCTGAGATAAAAATTCCATTTTAACTGCTCTTCCCATTAAATTCCTTTGGAATTACGGATCCACAGCAGCAGGACACGATTTGGGACATTTGTCCTTGGATATGGAGTGGGAAATTCCGAGATTTATCCGCAATTCCCTAATTTTGCCAGGTCTGAGTCCCAAAGCTTTTGGGATATAATTTATTCCTGGAAATTCTGAGGGAGAAACTGCGGGAAAATTCCCATTTATCATCTCTTCCTGCTCAATCCCCTCGGAATTACGGATCCTCAGCACGGGGCGGGATCAGGTTGGATATTTGGGAATATTCCCCCCCTAAAAATGTGCCCAACCACTGGAATGGGCTGGAATCCCCATCCTTGGAATTATCCCAAAAACCTGAGAATCAGCATCCCAAAAAACCTGTGGATTGGGATTAAAATCTCGGAAGCTTTTCCCATCTTTAATTCCACGATTCCAGGGAGCAGCTGAAGGATCCCCGAGGAACAGAAAGGAGAAAAACCCCAAATCTTCTCCCAGGGCAGGAATTCTTATGGAATTCCAGGTTTGGAATGATAAAAGCAGGATAACTCTGATTTTTTTCCCAGTTGTTGTGCGCAGCAGCTGAAATCGGGAAAAATCCTGATTTTTCAGGGTTTTTTTTGGCGGGGTTGAAGATTCTCCTGATGGTTTTTTGGGGTTTTTTTTGGAGGGGTTTTGGGAATGGGCAATTTGGGGAGAAGCCGCGAATCCCACAAGGAAAAAATCACCCAGGAAACTGCAAAAAAACACCCCCAAAACCAAAAAAACCAAAAAACCCACAAAAAACCAAAACAAACAAACAAAAAAAAGTCCCACAAAAAAACCCCAAAAAACAAAAAAACAAACAAAAAAAACCCCAAAAAACCCCCCAAAACCAAAACAAAAAAAAAACCCCACCCCCCCCAAAAAAAAACCACCACCAAAACCAAACCAAACCAAACCAAAAAAACAAAAAAAACCCCCAAAAAACAAAGAAAACACCAAGAAAAAAAACCCAACAAAAAAGCCACAAAAAAAACAACAAAAAAAGAACAAAAAAACAAAACCCAAAAAAACCCCCCAAAACCAAACCAAAACAAAACCACCCCAAAGAAACAAACAAAAAAAACCCAAAAAAAAACCAACAAAAAAAAGCCACAAAAAACCCCCAAAAAACCAAAAAAACAAAACCAAAAAAACCCCCCAAAAAACCCAAAAAAACCCCCACCAAAAAACCCAAAAATCAAAAACCTCCTTAAAATTAATCCCAAATGAATTAACCAAGAGAAGAATCAAGAAGAGCCCCGAATGCCGACCCTCAGCACCTCGAACCGTCGGGATTTTGGCGGCTCCCAAATCCTGGCTGGAGTCCTTCCCTAAAATCAACATCCCAAATAAATATTTGGAATTCAGCTCTAGAGAAATGTTTTATATTTTTATATTTTTTTTTTATTTTTTATTTTTCCGAGGGGTTTGTGTTGGGACGATTCCAAACCTTTTGGCTCCAGCCCAAATCCATTGATCAGCGCCGCGGGTTTTTTTAATTTCCTTTTATTTCCTTTTAGTTCCAAACCGGAGAATTAATTTTTTTTTTTATTTTTATTTTTTTAGGGTTTTTTTTCTCCTCCTGGATTTTTGTATTTTGTGGGAAGTGTTCCTCTTGGCCAGAGCTGAGGAGTGGAAAAGAACCAGTCCAAGTCACATTCCCGGGATTTGGGCTGGCCGAGGGAAGAGGGAATCGATGACGGGGACCAGTGAAAAGTGGGATTGTGGTTTTCCAGGAGGGGAAAACCCAAATTCCCAATTTCCCAGATGTTCCTTGGCACCTCTTTGGGTCTGTGGGATGGTGGATTTTGGAGTTTTCCTCCAAATTTGGGTCAGTGTCCAGATTTTTTCACATTTTCTCCATGTTTTTCCATGATTAGAGGTTCTTCAGCCTCACTCCCAACGTTTTTTGGGACATCCTGGGGGTGGCCTTGGCACCTCCTTGGGTCCTGTGGGATCGTGGATTTTGGAGTTTTCTTCAAAATTTGGAGCAGAGTCTGGATTTTTCCACATTTTCTCCATGTTTTTCCATCATTAGAGGTTCTCCTGCCTCATTCCCAACTTCCTGGACATTCCAGAGCTCTTGGATCAGTGGGATGGTGGATTTCGAAGTTTTCCTCAGATTTTGGGTCACTGTCCAAATGTTTTCCTATTTTTCCATGATTAGAAGTTCTTCCACCTCATTCCCAACTTCCTGGACATTCCAGAGCTCTTGGGTCCTGTGGGATCGTGGATTTCAGAGTTTTCCTCAGATTTTGGGTCAGTGACCAAATTTTTTCCTATTTTTTTTCCATCATTAGAGGTTCTCCTGCCTCATTCCCAATTTCCTGAATATTCCTTGACACCTCCTTGCGTCCTGTGGGATCGTGGATTTTGGAGTTTTCCTCAGATTTTGGGTCAATGCCCAAATTTTTCCTCATTTTTCCACATTTTTCCACATTTTCCCACATTTTTTTCCACTTTTTTCCTGTTTTTTTTGCATGTTTTTCCACGTTTTTCCATGTTTTCCATGAGGAGATGTTCCTCAAATAAAACAAAATTCTGATTTTTCCCCTCAATTCCAGCATCTAACCCGGGTGAATATTCCCATTGAAAAACAAACAGGAATTAATTCCTGTTTAATTAATTAATCCCAGGGGAAAAAAAAATTAAAATAATTTTTAAGAGGAATTTTTTTTAAAAAAAAAATTCCTGCAAAGTTTTTAATCATTCCCAAAAATTGGGATTCAATTCAGGAATTAAAACCTTTTGGAAATTCCAGGGAAATCTTTTGGAAAAGGGAAATTTCTCAGCTGGAATCCATGAAATTGTCAGCTGAGGAAAGCCCCAAAAATTCCTGATTAAAACACAGGGATTTGGGATTGTTCCATTAAAAAAAAAATTTAAAAACTCAGAATGCTTGAAATAATTTTAATTAAATTTGATTAATTTTTTATTATTTTTTTCGTGTATTGTGAGGTTTTTTTTGAGGGGATGTTTCTTTTTAGGTTTTCACCTTAATTTTCCCATGGAAATTCCCTCAAAATTCCGGTTTTTAATTTAAAAACTCCTTTTTTTTTTTTCTCAAAAAATTTATTTAATTTTTTTTTTTAAATTCGGGACCCACCACCCGATTTTAGTCATAAACATTCCTGAAATTCCCTTTTTTTTTTTCAGGAATTCCCATTTCCAAAGGCTCGGGGTGACACCTAGTGACTGTTTATGGGCAGGGAAAAATCGGGAATAAATTCCCAAAAAATCCCTCGAATTATTCCCAATTTTTTTTTTCTGGGAGAGGGAAAAAAAAAAATAAAGAAAATAAATCAGATTATTTTTATTTTCGAGGGAAGTTTTGAGAGTTCTTTGGAATGTCGGAAATTGGGAGGAAAAGGGATTGAAAAAAATGTGGGAATAAATGGATTTATTTGGAATTTTCCTGGGGAAAAAAAGGGTAAAGGTGGATAAAATAATGAGAAAATTGAGGTTTAGATGGGAATAAATGGATTTATTTGGAATTTTTCCTGAGGGAAAAGGTGAAATGGATAAAATAATTTCAAAAATGGAAGTTATGATGGGAATAAATGGATTTATTTGGAATTTTCCTGGGGGAAAAAAGGATAAAGGTGGATAAAATAAAGAGAAAATCGATGTTTTGATGAGAAATAAACGGATTTATTTGTATTTTTCCTGGGAAAAAAAAAAATAAAGAGAATACACCGGCAAGAATTATAAATAAATATAATTATAAATAAATATTCACATTACATTAATTCCTCACAGACAACATCAAATGAACCTCAGATGGATGATTTAAAAAACCTGGAATTTGCTGTGACCTTGGAAAATTCCTGGTTTGGAACAGGATATTTTTAGGGAAAAAAACCCCCAAAACCTCACTCCCTGTTAATCCCTAAGCATGCATAATTAGAATTAGAATTAGGATGATAATAATTATAATAATTGAGCTGTTAAAATAATTCAGGGTTGTGGTTTTTTTTTTTTTTTTTTGCAGGATTTTAGTTTTGTTTCAGGGAGAAAAAAAAAAACAAAAAAGCCTTGACATTTTTAAAAGAATAATAAAAAAAAAATCCTGAAGATTTTTTCATCTTTAGTAAATAATTAAAACAAGAGAATAATAATTAAAAAAAAAAAAAAGCAAAAGAATTGATCCCTTTGGTATTCCTAAAATTGCTAATTTTGCAGAGAAGCCAAAAGCAAAGAGGAAATTGGCACTTTAAATTAATTTTTAATTTTTATTATTTTTGTCTCTTCCAGCCGGAATTGGGAATGGAATGGGAATGAAAGTGCTGAGTGCAACCAAGACCAAAAAACAAAACACAAAAATCACCAAAAAAAAGAGAAAAAAAGACACTGAAAAACCTCAATTTTTTTTTTTTCATTTAAAAAAGTAAAAAATACAAAACCCTCTCCTGCTGCCAAAGCTGGAGAGATTTTGGAGCAGCTGCCATTGAAAAAAAACCCAAAAAAAGTCTGGAATTGCAGGTTTGGAGAGGAATCCATCCCATCCTGAGGGAGCTCTGATTGCTTTGGGGAAGAGGATTATTTTTGGGGGAAAAAAAAATCCCATTTGTGGGACTGATCCATAATTTTATTTAATTCCTTTATGAGGAATTGTTGGAGAGGAGGAGGGAATTCCCTCAGCTTCGAGCATCTCAAAGGGATTTTTATTTTTATTTTTTCTGAAAATGTCTCCTTTTGTGCTGAAAGGAGAAATAAAACTCTCAAAAGTTTGAATTTTTGGGCTGAGGGGAACCTTTTTGCTCTTGACTACACAAAGTTCACTTTTGTAGCTTAAATCCCTCACTTTTGGGCAAAGGTTTTTTTTTTTTAACTCCCACTGATCAATTTCTGCTCATTTGGATTAGAAATAAATCTAAATTTGAATATTTTGGAGTGAAAATGAGCTCAAAACACCACAATTCCTGCTCATTTGGATTAGAAATAAATCTAAATTTGAATATCTTGGAGCATTCAAAGAGTTTTTGAGTGTTGGGAGTGAAAATGAGCTCAAAACACCACAATTTCTGCTCATTTGTGTTAAAAACAAATCTAAATTTGAATACTTTGGAGCAGAAAGGGATTATTGAATGTTGGAGGGAAAAATGAGCTCAAAACAGCACATTCCTACTCATTTGTATGAGAAATAAATCTAAATTTGAATATTCTGGAGAGAAAATGAGCTCAAAACACCACAATTCCTGTCCTTTGTATGAGAAATAAATCGAAATTTGAATATCTTGGAGCAATTCTCCAGTGCTGGGAGGGAACATGAGCTCCAAGCACCACCTGGAGGCTTTGCAAAGCCATGAAATCTCCCAAAAACCAGAATTAATTCCATTTCTGCCCAAGTTTTTTTTTTTTTTTTTCCAACCAGGAGAGAGACAAATCCCCCGATGGAATCATTCCCATTCCCTGCAGGTATCCCCAGGAATAAAAACTGATCCTTTTTTTTGTTCCTGCCTGGGGAATAATCTGTTCTCAGCCCGTGCCAAGCTCTTTCCTTGCCAAGGAACAAACAGCAGCTTCATTTCAGTCTTATCAGCACCAAAACCCGCCGTGACCTTTAGCAAATAAACCTCAGAATCCCTTTAAACTTTTCATTCCAGTTCTTTCTCCCCCTTCCCCCGATTTTTTTTTTTTCTTTTTTATTATTTTTTTCCTGCTCTCTGTGTTTTGCCACCTTCAATCCTGGCATTTGACCATTTTTTTTTGCTGTGCTTTCTGTCACCTGTTTTATTATTATTATTATTATTATTATTATTTAAGCATCTCCAACCACACCACTGAGGAGTCCTGGGAGAAGGAGGGATGTGACAGAACGAGCCGTGCAATTTTTTTTTTTAAAAAAAAGTAATTAACCCCTCCTAATTAACGAGCTTCTCCCCGTGGTAACAGCAACCAGCATCCATCATCCTCGGCGGCTTCTTTTCCCGAAGAGGGGAGGAAAAGGAGATTTTTTTTTAAAATTATTATTATTTTTTTTTCTCTTTCTTCAAGGGATGCCGTCCTTCCTCTGGCAGCACTGCGAAGGAGGAACCCCCCAATCGTACATGTAAGAAAGCCTGAGCTTCACCTCCTCCTTACACAACCTCCCTTCTTTCGCCAGCGTCTGGTGCTTCTCCAGCATGTCCTCGATGCTCTGCTTGTGGGTCACGATGTATTTATTGCTGCAGCCGCGCGATTTGTACTCGGTGTCGAAGCGAGGGTCGTGCACTCTTTTGACATCGACGGGCGCCAGCCACACGCCCAGGGACACGTCCTCGCTGTGCCACAGGTTCAGGTAGTCTCTGCTGAGGCGCAGGTAGCGCACCAGGTCGGCGGAGATCACGTAGCCGCCGCCCAGCGCGTAGGGCAGGTAATAATCGCACAGGAGCCAAGCGCTCTCCTTCCACTTCCCCCCGGATTTCACCCGCCCGCGGCCCGAGAAGAAGCCCCAGTAAAGGCGCCGCGGCTCCTTCGCCCTCAGCTCGTCCACCAGCACGTCCAAGCGCACGAAGGTGTCGTCGTCGGCTTTGAGGGCGAACTGGAAATCCAGGTGAGAGTCCAGCCACACGTAGGCGGCCAACACTTTGGCCGTGAGGTTCTCGTACGAGTCTCGCAGCTCGGGCAGCAGCAGCAGGTCGCGGTGGCGGCCGTGCTCCAGCTCCAGGCTCCGCAGCTCCTCGGCGCTCAGCCCCGCCGTGCCCACCACGAAGCGGCTCCAGACGCGGCCGCCAGGCGCCCGCCCGGCCGCCGCCATCCAAGTGCTGCGGATGATGCTGCGCCTCTCGCTGTATTTGGGGCCGCTCATCACCACCACGGCCACGAAGGCGCTGCCCTCGGGGCGGGCGGGCGGAGCGGCGCGGGCTCCGCGGCCGGGCTGGCTGTGAGGGAGCGCGGGGGCCGCGGGCAGCGGGCGCAGCCCCTCGGAGGTGCACTTAGCCAGGTAAAGCAGGACGGCGGCGCAGAGCGAGAGCCCGGCCAGCCCCAGCGCGGTGCGGTGCCGGCTCAGCCGCCTCAGCGCCGTCATGGCCGCGGGGGCCGCTCACGGCCGGCCGCGCCCGCCGCGTCTGCGCGGGAAGGGCGCTACGGCCGCCCGGAGGGGACAAGCTTCCTGAGGGAGCGCTCACCGCGCGTCGTCGAGGCGCTGGGGTGGATTCATGGCTCTCACGCGTTTTCGGTTTGCTCCTCGGGGAAGTAGCGGGTCCGTCCCGGCGGCTCCGGCACCGGGGGAAGGGGCGGGAGGAGAGGCGGAGCCCGCAGCGCCTGACGCGGCGGCCGCCCTCTTGGAGTAGGGCAAGGGAAGGCCAGCAGGAGCCATCTTGGGTTTGGGCGCTGCGCCGTGGCGTTTTCATGGAATCATGGAACGGGAAAAGGTTGGGATGAACCTCAAAGCACATCCAGTGCCACGCCGGCCACGGGCAGGGACATTTTCCACGATCCCACGTTGCTCCAAGCCTTAATGCCCAACCTGGCCTTGAACAATTCCAGGGATAACAAGGGTCGGCATTTAAGCCCTTCCCAACCCAAACCGTTCCGTGACTTAATGAAAACAGCTACGCACACACACAGAGCCAGGCAGCAGGAAGAGATCCCCGCGTTAACACCCGAGACAACGACGGCAACGGGAGGAAACCGCCCCTTTGCCCTGTCGCTGCCGAGACATTGAGGCGGCCGCCCTCACCCAAGATGGCGGCTGCACTCACTCAAGATGGCGGCTGCACTCACTCTGCCGGAAATGGCGGCTGCCCTCACCCAAGATGGCGGCTGCCCTCACCCAAGATGGCGGCTGCCCTCATCTAAAATGGCGGCCTCGCTCCCCGGCGGCGCGGCGCAGTGACACAATTCCGTCTCCTCCCCGTTTCCCCGTGGGCCCTGGCAGCGCCGGGCTCCGTCACGGCGCCGTGAGGGGCCGCGGGTGCTCGGGGGCGGCCGGGCCCGGGCTGAGCCTCCCCGCGGCCGTCCCGGTGCTGGGGGCAGCGTCCGCTGCTCGGCTCCCGGCTCTCGGTGAGTGAGGGGAGGGCGGGCGCCTCTCAGGGCTCCGAGGGCTTCTGCGTCTTTCCCGCGCTCTCTCGGTTGGATTTTAGGATTTATTTTTATTTTTATATTTTATTTTTATTTTTAGCCCCTGGAATCGGGCGGGCTGGTGGCTGTGGGGCATTTCCAGGGCAGGATATTGTGATTTTATCCGGCTCCTCCCCGCCGCTCTTTCCTGCTCGGTCTCTGCCCGGATTTCCTTCAATTATCTCTCTCCAAAAACACTCTTTTATGTTTTTTTCCAAAAACTATTTGTTTTGGGATACTTCTGCTGCTTTTTCCTGCATTTTCAGGGATGTTCCTTTCCCGAGTTCTCCGCAGGCTGAAAACTCGAGCGTTAATTCCATATATTTATTATTTAACAGGCTTTTTTTTTTAAATGTCAGACATCAAAAACTCCTCTGTTTTTGTGTAGCTTCCTCTGAATTTATTCTTGTGTGTAGAAGTTCTATATTTGTATATATATATATATATACTTTAATATACGTGTACATATATATTTTATATAGGTATGAATATGTATAAATAAACCTATATATTTATGTGTATGTAAGTAATTTCTAATGTGTGTATAGATTATTTTAATTTTTAGACCTTCATTAATGACTTTTTGCTTCAGAGTTTATGTATATACATGTGTTTTTATATATATATTTATATATATATAAAAATATTAATCTTGTGTATAGCTTATATTAATTTTTAGATATTCATTAATGACTTTTTGCTTCAGACTTTATGTATATACATGTGTTTTTATATATAAACAAGTCCTGGATATTGTGTGTGGGTTATTTAAATCTTTTAACTTTAATATACTGATTTTACAACTTTAATACGCTTAATTATATTTCTTATTTAATCTATGTATTGTTTATTAATTAATTGCAATTTTCATTTTTAGACCTTCATTAATGACCTTGTGTCTCAGAGTTTACATATATATGTTTTATAAGTATATAAGTCAATCATTCTTCTTGTTAATAGGTTATTTTTAAGGGTTTTAGACCTTTATTAATGACCTCTTTCCTCAGAGTTTATGTACACACACATTTGTATCTACAGAAATAAAATATTGATCATGTGTTTAGGTTCTTTAAATTTTTGAACTGTAACATACTGATTTGAAAATTGTAATGCAATTAATTACATTTATTATTTCTACTATTTATTAATTCTAATTGTACCTTTTAGACCTTCATTAATGACCTTTTGCTTCAGATTTTAACTTATTTTTTCTCCTTTTTCCCCCCTTTCCAGACCATTTCACCTGCAGCAACTCCAACCACCAATTAATAGATTTCAACCATTGATTAATAGATTTCAACCATTGATTAGTAGATTTCAACCATTGATTAATAGATTTCAACCATCAATAAATAGATTTCAACCATTGATAGATTTCAGCCATTGATTAAAAGATTTCAACCATCAATAAATAGATTTCAACCATCGATAAGTTGATTTCAGCCATCAATAGATTTCAACCATCAATCAATAGATTTCAACCATCAATAGATTTCAACCATCAATAAATAGATTCCAACCATCCATAAATAGATTCCAACCATCCATAAATAGATTCCAACCATCAGTAAATTGATTCCAACCATCGATAGACTCCAACCATCAATAAATCTATTCCATAAATAGATTCCAACCATCAATAAATAGATTCCATAAATAGATTCCAACCATCCATAAGTAGGTTCCATAAATAGATTCCAGCCATCGATAAATAGATTTGATAAATAGATTCTAACCACTGATAAATAGATTCCAGCCATCCATAAATCTATTCCATAAATAGATTCCAACCATCGATGAATATCTTCCAACCATTGATAAATCTATTCTATAAATAGATTCCAACCATCAATAAGTAGATTCCATAAATAGATTCCAACCATCGATAAATAGATTTGATAAACAGATTCTAACCATCGATAGCTTCCAACCATCAATAAATCTATTCCATAAATAGATTCCAACCATCGATAGATTCCAACCATCGATAAATCTATTCCATAAATAGATTTCAACCATCGATAAATATCTTCCAACCATTGATAAATCTATTCCATAAATAGATTCCAACCATCGATAGACTCCAACCATCAATAAATCTATTCCATAAATAGATTCCAACCATCGATAGACTCCAACCATTGATAAATCTATTCTATAAATAGATTCCAACCATCGATAGACTCCAACC
Organism: Sylvia atricapilla; assembly: GCF_009819655.1. Lineage (NCBI taxonomy): Eukaryota > Metazoa > Chordata > Aves > Passeriformes > Sylviidae > Sylvia > Sylvia atricapilla. The sequence continues at coordinate 1,245,875 of NC_089161.1, read as the reverse complement.
ATCAATAAATCTATTCTATAAATAGATTCCAACCATCAATAAATCTATTCCATAAATAGATTCCAACCATCGATAGACTCCAACCATCAATAAATAGATTCCAACCATCCATAAATCAGATTCCAACCGCCGATAAACAACAACAACAACAAAAAAAGGAAAAAAACCAAAACCAAAACAAGAGTATTAAAATGCCATCGCGCCGCCCTCTCCCCTGCCCCTGGAGCTCCCTGTCCCTGTCCCTGTCCCTGCTGCTGGTGTCCCTGCTGCTCCCCGGCGTTTGTGGCAGACCAGCCAACGCCTCCCTGCAGAAGGGGAGGGAGGGTCGGGACGAGGAGGAGCTGCTGCCCCCAGACCACCTCACCGGGGTGAAGATGGAGCTGGACGGGCACCTCAACAGGGACTTCCACCACGAGGTCTTCCTGGGCAGGGACAGGGACGGCTTCGAGGAGGACTCGGAGCCCAGCAGGAACAGGAGGAAGCTGACGGTCATTTTTGAGAAGTGAGCGGAAAAATTTGGGGATTTGGAGGGGTTTGGAATGGGGTTTTTTTGGTGTTTGGGGATGGGGGGTTTTGGTGTTGGGAAATGGGGATTTTGAGTCGTGTTTTCATTAAAAAAATTGGGATTTTGAGATGTCAGAATTGGAGTTTTTGATGTTTGGGAAGTGGGGATTTTGGTGTTTGGGGATTTTGGTGGGAAATGGGGTTTTTGAGTCATGTTTTCATTAATAAAATTGGGATTTTGAGATTTCAGAATTGGAGTTTTCGATGTTTGGGAATTGGGGATTTTGGTGTTTGGAAATGGGGATTTTGAGTCGTGTTTTCATAAAAAAAAAATGGGATTTTGAGATTTCAGAATTGGAGTTTTCGATGTTTGGGAAGTGGGGATTTTGGTGTTGGGAAATGGGGATTTTGAGTCATGTTTTCATAAAAAAAATTGGGATTTTGAGATTTCAGAATTGGAATTTTCAGTGTTTTGGAATTGGGGATTTTGGTGTTGGGAAATGGGGAGTTTTGAGTCGTGTTTTCATAAAAAAAATAGGGATTTTGAGATGTCAGAATTGGAATTTTCAGTGTTTTGGAATTGGGGATTTTGGTGTTGGGAAATGGGGAGTTTTGAGTCGTGTTTTCATTAAAAAAAATTGGGAGTTTTTAAGTGTTTTGAAGTTGGGATTTTGAGATTTCAGAATTGGAGTTTTCGAAGTTTGGGAATTGGGGATTTTGGTATTTGGAATTGGGGATTTTGGTGTTTCAAAATGGGGAATTTTGAGTTGTGTTTTCATAAAAAAATTGGGAGTTTTTAGTGTTTTGAAGTCGGGATTTTGAGATTTCAGAATTGGAATTTTGATGTTTCAAAATTGAGGCTTTTCATGTTTCAAATTTTAGTGGGGTTTTTTTTTGGCTTTTTTTTTTTTTCCAGCACTTTCAGACACCAGGTGGCAGAGTTGGCTTTATTTGCATTTTTTAAATTAAAACAGCTCCAATTAATACCACAAGGGGGATGAGCTGAGGAGGCTTTCAAAGCTTCATTTGCTGCAAACTTTTCATTAAGGAATAGAATTTTATTAAAATAATTACTAAGTTAATAATAAATAGTAAAATACAAAATCATTTGAATTTAAAATATCAGTAATAACATTGGAAATTGGGGGTTTTTAGAGTTCCCCTCAGCGAAGGAATTGCAGCAAACAGCCAGGATTTAAAATAAATAAAATTTAAACCAAACTTAAGGTAAATTCTTTATTATTTTTGCTTTTTCAACCCCCTCACTTCAGTGGTAAAATCTTAAATATTTTCTAATATTTATTCCTGAGTGTTAATTGGAATCATCTAACTCCTGGTTAGGAAATTAAAAAAATAATAATTCTGATTTTTTTTTCCTTGTTTGTTATAAAAGAGGTTCCTCAGGAAGCTGAAATTAATTTGCTTTGGGATCCATTTCGTTCCTGTCATTTTTCAATTCATCCCTTAACTTATTTTAAATTCCCCTTCAGAGGATCAAATTAAAAACGCAGGGGAATGCATTTAAGGGATTTAACCGATTTTATTATTTTTTTTCTTTTTTAGAGAGAAAAATCCCAGGGAAATAAATAAATAAAAAAAATCCCAAACTTCCAAACGCTCTGGAATGATTCAAAATTGAATTTTTTCCATTCCATTCAATAGGATTAGGATGGACAGTGTCCAGTGTGGGATGGACACTGAGTGCTGTGTCCAGTTCAGGATGGACACTGAGTGCTGTGTCCAGTTTGGGATCTCAGTTTGGGATGGACACTGAGTGCTGTGTCCAGTTCAGGATGGACACTGAATGCTGTGTCCAGTTTGGGATGGACACTGAGTGCTGTGTCCAGCTCTGGGATCTCAGTTTGGGATGGACACTGAGTGCTGTGTCCAGCTCTGGGGTCTCAGTTCAGGATGGACACTGAGTGATGTGTCCAGCTCTGGGGTCTCAGTTCAGGATGGACACTGAGGCTGGTGAGGGGCTGGAACACAAACCCTGTGAGGAAGGGCTGAGGAGCTGGGGCTGTTTATCCTGGAGAAAAGGAGGCTCAGGGGTGAGCCCATCACTCTCCACAAGTCCCTGGAAGGTGCCTGTGCCCAGGTGGGGCTGGGCTCTTTCTCCAGGTGAGCAGTGACAGGACACAGCCTCAGGCTGGGCCAAGGGAAATACAGGCTGGATATCAGGAAAAAGATTTTTTTATGGAAAAAGGAATTAAAAAAAGAATTATCTGCCTGGGGAGGAGGTGGAGTCACCACTCCTGGGTGTGACAAAACCTCGATGTGACACTTGGTGCCATTTGAGGTTTAGTTGAGGTGTCGGGGCTGGGTTGGACTCTGTGATCTTCAAGGTCCCTTCCAACCTGGTGAATTATAAGGAAAAGTTTTTTTTATGGAAAAATTATTAAATCCTGGAATTATCTGCCCTGAGAGGAGGTGGAGTCACCCCTGGGTGTGACAAAGTCTGGATGTGACACTTGGTGCCATGATCCGTTTGAAGTGTTTGGGGTTGGACTCTGGGATCGTGAAGGTCTCTTCCAACCCAGTGAATTATTAGGGATAAACTTTTATGGAAAAAGTGATTAAATCCTGGAATTATCTGCCCTGAGAGGTGATGGAGTCACTGTCCCTGGGTGTGACAAAACCTGGATGTGACACTCGGTGCCATTTGAGGTTTAGTTGAGGTGTTTGGGTTGGACTCCACGATATTGAAGGTCTCTTCCCGGTGAATTGGTAGGAATAAATTTTTATGGAAAAAGTGATTAAATCCCGGAATTATCTGCCCTGAGAGGTGATGGAGTCACTGTCCCTGGGTGTGACAAAACCTGGATGTGACATTTGGTGCCATTTGAGGTTTAGTTGAGGTGTTGGACTCCATGATCTTAGAGATCTCTTCCAACCCCCAGGTTGTGAGAATTCTCTGATTTCCTGGTAAAGACAAAGACAAAAACGTGTTTTTAATCAACAAAAGCTTCATAAAAACCACCACACAAAAAGAAAAAAAAAATTAAAAAAAAATCAAGTTGCAAACAGGAATTAGTATTTAACAAAATTCCTGAAAATAAAAAAAGTTCTCCCCAACCTGTGATTTTCACAGGAAATTTTGGGTTGGAATGATTCTTATTTTCGCCGAAATTTTGTTTTGGAGGGGACAGAATCTGGCCCTGAAATGGTTTGCATTTAAAAAAATTGGGATTTTTTGGTTGTGATTTAGGGAACCCCAAAAATGAGATTTTTTTTTATGCTTTTTGGTAGAGAAATTGGGCTGAAATTGGTTTTTTATCCATCAGAAAAATTCAATTTTCTTAAGAAATTCCACACTTCTCCTGACTCCAAACTCCCACTTCGCTTTAAATCAACAATCAATGAGATTTTTTTTCCTTTTTTACCTCCTAATGATGTTGTGATTTAGGTGAAAAACAATTCAAAGAAAGAATTTTGACCGAAAAAAAAAAACAAACCCAAAATTGAAAAAAAATTGAGGAGAAAACACTTTTTCAATCTGATTTTAACCCAAATTTGGTCCCTTCCAAGCGCTGAGCATCTCCCAGGTGTAAACTGTGACATTTCAACTCCCCAAAATTTGCATTTTTTTTATTTTAATCTTTTCTTCCTCTGGAGCTGACATTTCAAAGGCAAATCTCGAATAATTCGAGTTTCAGTCGGAACGACTCAGAGATGCCAAGAGATAACAAAGGCCAAACTCAACCTGGGGCTTTTTAATTCTCTTTTTTTTATTATTTTTGGCTTTTTTTTTTTTTTTTTTTCAAATTGAACCAACAGCAGATTTGAGAGGCTGAAAATAGAATTTGACATAACAACAAAATTTAATCTGATTTTTTTTTTTTTTAGTGATATTTTGAATGACAAAAGCGGGTCGGAGAGGCCGAAAACAGGATTTGAAATAGTAACAATTAAATCTGATTTTTAGTGGTGTTTTCAATGATAAAGAGGGAGTTTTGAGATGCTGAAAATAGAATTTGAAATAATAACAAAATCTAATCTGATTTTTTAGTGATATTTTGAATTGCAAAGAGAAATAACCAAATGAAATCTGATTTTTTTAGTGAAGTGCAAAGAGTGGGTTGGAGATGCTTGAAATAAAACTTATAAAGTTTGAAATAATAACAGTTAAATCTGATTTTTAGTGGTGTTTTCAATTAAAAAAGAGTGGGTTTTGAGATGCTTTAAATAAAATTTGAAGTGTAACAAAAATGAAATCTGATTTTTTAGTGATATTTTGAATGACAAAAGTGGGTCGGAGATGCTGAAAATAGAATTGGAAATAACAAAATTAAATCTAATTTTTTAGTGAATTACAAAGAGAAATAACAAAATCAAATCTGATTTTTAGTGAATTACAGAGTTAAAATCAAATCTGATTTTTTTTAGTGATACTTTGAATGACAGAAGTGGGTCGGAGAGGCTGAAAATAGAATTTGAAATGTAGCGAAATTTAATCTGATTTCTCAGTGAATTACAGGGAATAAAAACAAAATTTAATGTGGCTTTTCAGTGAATTACAGAGAGAAATAACAAAATCAAATCTGATTTTTTTAGTGATACTTTGAAGGACAAAAGCAGATTGGGAGAAAACAGGATTTAAACCGTAACAAAATTAAATCTGATTTATTTTTTTTTTTTTTTAGTGACAAATTCTTTTTTTTTTTTTTTTTTTGTTTTTTTTTTTAGGGTGGATGTGAACAAGGATAAAAAGATCAGTGCCAAGGAAATGCAACGTTGGATCATGGAAAAAACAGATGAACATTTCCAGGAGGCCGTGGAGGAGAACAAAGTGCATTTCCGAGCCGTGGACCCCGATGGGGATGGTAAAAAATCCCCTTTTTTCTCCTCAAAAAACCCACTTTTTTAATCAGTTCCAGGAGAAAATTGAAGTTGGGAATCCCAAATTTTGATTTTTTTTTTTTTTTTGGTAAAAGTTGTAGAAAAAAATGGAATAAATTGAATTTTTCGCACAATTTTTATGGTTAAAACACCTCAAAAATGAATGAGGTGACAATTTTTATTTTGTTATTCCTAAAATTCAGTGTCAGAAGCTCTTGGGGTCATAAAGGTGTAGGAAAAAATAGAATAAATTTAATTTTTTACAGAATTTTTTATGGTTAAAACACCTCAAAAACGAATGAAGTGACAGTTTTAATGTTGTCATTCCTAAAATTCAATATTAGGCAAGTCTTGGGGTCATAAAGTTGGAAGAAAATGGAAAAAATTTCTTTTAAAAATTGGAAAAAAATGGAATAAATTGAATTTTTCACAGAATTTTTTATGGTTAAAACACCCCAAAAACGAATGAGGTGACAACTTTGATATTGTCATTCCTAAAATTCAACGTGGGGTCGTGGCTCTGGATTTAAAAAACCCTTAAAAATGGGTTTGTTTTGAAAGAATTGAAATGCAAAATTCCTCATTTTCAGGCTCTAAAAGGTGTTTTTTCCACTCGCAGGTCACGTGTCTTGGGACGAATATAAAATCAAATTTTTGGCCAGCAAAGGCTTCAACGAGCAGGAAATGGCTGAGAAAATCAAAAACAACGAGGAGTTGAAAATTGATGAGGAAAGTAAGTGCAGAGTTGGAGTTTCCTAAAAAAAAAAATTGGGGGGGAGTGTGGAAAAATAAAAAAAATAAAAAAAAAATTAAACATTAAAAAAAATTTTTTAAAAAATCTAAAGCTAAAACTTAGAAATATAAATAAAAATATAAATAAATGTATTTTTTATAAATAAAAAATTAAACATTAAAAATAAAAATAAAAAAGCTAAAGAGAAAACTTAAAAATAGAAATAAAAAAGATAGATTAATATCTTTTTTATAAATTAAAAATTAAACGTTAAAAATAAAAAGCTAAAGAGAAAACTTAAAAATAGAAATCAAAACATAAATAAATATATTTTTAATAAATAAAAATTTGAAACTTAAAATAAAAATATAAAAATGGGAGGAGGAAGTAAATAAAAAATTCTGCTCCTTTTAAATAAAAATTTTGCAGTGAAAATCATGTTTTTTTTAAAGAGGGATCTTCCTGGTTTACTCTTAAAAAAATAAAAAATCGAATTTAAAATTTTAATCAAGAAGTCCAAAGGCCACGTTCTTCCTAACCAGAATCTGCCAGGAAAATGACAATTTTTAATTAAACCTGAGAGTGAAAATGAAAAATGGGAGGGGGATGTTTGGGTGGTTCTGCTGGAGGAGGAGGTAAATTAAAAACCCCAAAATTTGGCTTTTTTTTATAATCTAAAATTTGCTGTGAAAATCACATTTTTAAAGAGGAATTGTCCTGGTTTACCCCTGAAAATAATTCAAATTGAAAATTTTAAATCAAGAAGTCCAAAGACACAAATCCCACGTTGTTCCTGACCTGAATCTGCCATGAAAATTGCAATTTTTAAGAGGAATCTCCTTAAAAAACAATTAATTTCCTTTAAAATTCCTCCCAAAAACTGAAGGCAGAAGACACAAATCCTTCATTCTTCCTGACCCAAATCTACCACAAAAATGCCAATTTTTAAGAGAAATCTCCTATAAAAAAATTTCAAATTTCCTCTAAAATCACCCCAAAAACTGAAGGCAGAAGACACAAATCCTTCATTCTTCCTGACCCAAATCTGCCATAAAAATGCCAATTTTTAAGAGGAATCTCCTGTAAAAAAATTCAAATTTCCTCTAAAATCACCCTAAAAATTGAAGGCAGAAGACACAAATCCTTCATTCATCCTGACCCAAATCTGCCATAAAAATTGCAATTTTTAACAGAAATCTCCTGTAAAAAAATTCAAATTTCCTCTAAAGTCACCCCCCAAAAACTGAAGTCAGAAGACACAAATCCTTCATTCATCCTGACCCAAATCTACCACAAAAATTGCAATTTTTAACAGAAATCTCCTTTTTTCCCCCCCTTTTAAAAACCCATTGAAATTTCCTGTAAAATCCTCCCTGAACCTTGGCCTTTCCCTGCAGGAATGAGTCAAGAAAAGTTTAAATTTCCTCTAAAATCACCCCCAAAAACTGAAGTTAGAAGAGAAAAATTTCTTCATTATTCCTGACCCAAATCTACCACAAAAATACCAATTTTTAAAGAGAAATTTCCTATAAAAATTCAAATTTCCTCTAAAGTCACCCCCAAAAAACTGAAGGCAGAAGACACAAATCCTTCATTCATCCTGACCCAAATACACCATAAAAAGGCCAATTTTTAAGAGAAATCTCCTGTAAAAAAATTCAAATTTCCTCTAAAATCACCCCAAAATTTGAAGGTAGAAGACAAAAATTCCTTCATTCTTCCTGACCCAAATCCACCGTGAAAATACCAATTTTTAAAGAGAAATTTCCTATAAAAAATTCAAATTTCCTCTAAAATCACCCCCAAAAACCGAAGGCAGAAGACACAAATCCTTCATTCTTCCTGACCCAAATCTACCACAAAAATTGCAATTTTTAACAGAAATCTCCTTTTTTCCCCCCCTTTTAAAAACCCATTGAAATTTCCTGTAAAATCCTCCCTGAACCTTGGCCTTTCCCTGCAGGAATGAGTCATTTCAGAATCCGCTGGCGTGACATTTTCCAGCGGATTTCAAAAAAACAAAAAACCTCACCGAAAAAAATGCAAATTTCAACCAGAATTTAAAAAGAAAAACACCCAAAAAAATGAAGTTGAGGGAAATCACCTGCAGGAACCTCAGGGCTGCTGAGTCAGCGCCTCAATTTCTGCACCTGAGCGCCCAAATCTTGAAATCTTCCGCAGGAAAATCAAATTATTCATCCTCCACTTCCTGACGGGGTTTTTTTTTTTTAGGGGTTGGGTTTTTTTTTTTTTTCCTCCTCCTCCAAGCACCTTCAAAGTGATTTTTTTGGTGTTTTTAATTTTATTTCAGTTCAAAAGTGCCTGGGGAGTTTGGAGTTTTGCTGTAGAAATTCGTTAAAAACTTGATTTTTAACGAATCCAAATTTCCTCTTTAAAATTGGATTTTTAATGAATTGACGGGTGTTGATAATTGGATTGTGGGATGGAATGAAAGATTTCCATGGGATTTTGGAATCTGGTTTTTCTGCTCATTTTCCCCCCACAAATTCAGCTTTTCTCACAAAAAAAATATCAAATGTTGTGATAAATAAAAATCTGTAGGGTTTAGGTTTAAAAAAACTCATCATTGATTAAACAACTGAGAGCTTGGAATAAAGGGATTGTGACAAATTCAATCCTAAAAATTGATTGGGACAAAGTGTTGAAAAGGGATTGGGACAGTTTAAATCCTAAAAATGGATCGTGATATTTGAAGTCTTAAAAAGGGATTGGGACAAAACCTTAAAAATGAATTGGAACAAACCTTAAAAGGGGATTGGGACAAATCCTAAAAACGGATTGGGACCAATCTTAAAAATTAATTGAGACAAATCTTAAAAAGGAGATTGGGATGACTCTTAAAAAGCAGCTGGGACGAATCCTAAAGATGGATTGGGCCAAACTTTAAATACTGATTGGGACAAACCCCAAAGAGGACCCCAATCCCAAAGTGGGCTGTCCCAATCCTAAAGCAGGCTGTCCCAAACCCCAAAGGGGACTGTCCCAAACCCCAAAGGGGGCTGTCCCAATCCTAAAGCAGGCTGTCCCAATCCCTGAGTGGCCTGTCCCAATCCCAAAGGGGGCTGTCCCAATCCTAAAGCAGGCTGTCCCAACCCCAAAGTGGCCTGTCCAAACCCACAGTGGCCTGTCCCAATCCCTGAGTGGCCTGTCCAAACCCCACAGGGGCCTGTCCCAATCCCAAAGCAGGCTGTCCCAATCCCACAGGGGCCTGTCCAAACCCACAGTGGCCTGTCCCAATCCCAAAGTGGACTGTCCCAATCCCACAGGGGACTGTCCCAATCCCAAAGGGGACTGTCCCAATCCCAAAGCAGGCTGTCCCAATCCCAAAGGGCCCTGTCCCAATCCCACAGTGGCCTGTCCCAATCCCAAAGTGGCCTGTCCAAACCCCAAAGTGGCCTGTCCCAATCCCAAAGCAGGCTGTCCCAATCCCAAAGTGGACTGTCCCAATCCCATAGTGGGCTGTCCCAAACCCACAGGGGACTGTCCCAAACCCACAGTGGCCTGTCCCAATCCCAAAGGGGGCTGTCCCAATCCCAAAGCAGCCTGTCCCAATCCCAAAGCAGGCTGTCCCAAACCCCACAGTGGCCTGTCCCAATCCCAAAGTGGCCTGTCCCAATCCCTGAGTGGCCTGTCCCAATCCCAAAGCAGGCTGTCCCAATCCCAAAGCAGGCTGTCCCAATCCCATAGTGGCCTGTCCCAATCCCAAAGGGGACTGTCCCAATCCCAAAGGGGCCTGTCCAAACCCCACAGTGGCCTGTCCCAATCCCTGAGTGGCCTGTCCAAACCCCAAAGGGGACTATCCCAAACCCACAGTGGCCTGTCCCAAACCCACAGTGGCCTGTCCCAATCCCACAGGGGACTGTCCCAATCCCAAAGCAGTCTGTCCCAATCCCACAGTGACCTGTCCCAATCCCACAGTGACCTGTCCAAACCCCACAGGGGCCTGTCCCAATCCCAAAGGGGGCTGTCCCAATCCCATCTCTGGGATGATCCATGGCACCCTCACGGTGTCGGTGCCGTTGCAGCGCAGGAAGTGCTGGACAACCTGAAGGATCGCTGGTACCAGGCCGACAACCCGCCCCCGGACCTGCTGCTGAGCGAGCAGGAGTTCCTGTCCTTCCTGCACCCCGAGCACAGCCGCGGCATGCTGCACTTCATGGTGCAGGAGATCATCCGGGATCTGGGTAATTTGGGATATTTTATCCCAGGTTTTATGTGGGTTTTGGGAGGGAATGGCCTCAGGGAGTTCCTGTCCTTCCTGCACCCCGAGCACGGCTGTGGGATGCTGCACTTCATGGTGCAGGAGATCATCTGGGATCTGGGTAATTTGGGATATTTTATCCCAGGTTTTATGTGGGTTTTGGGAGGGAATGGCCTCAGGGAGTTCCTGTCCTTCCTGCACCCCGAGCACGGCTGTGGGATGCTGCACTTCATGGTGCAGGAGATCATCCGGGATCTGGGTAATTTGGGATGTTTCATCCCGGATTTTATGTGGGTTTTGGGAGGGAATGGCCTCAGGGAGTTCCTGTCCTTCCTGCACCCTGAGCACGGCTGTGGGATGCTGCACTTCATGGTGCAGGAGATCATCCGGGATCTGGGTAATCCAAAGAGTTTTGGGAATTTTTCTGTGTGTTCCTGGTTTTTTTTGGGGGTTTTGGGAGGGAATGCCCTGGTGGAGTTCCTGTCCTTCCTGCACCCCGAGCACGGCTGTGGGATGCTTCTCTTCATGGTCTCTCTCCCTTCTCTCTCAGCTCTCACCCCGCTGTTCTCCCTCTCTCTTTGGGATTTCCCTCCAGCAGAAGCTGCTGGCTGAAGGCAAATCCCTTTTACCCAAACCCCTGCAATAAACCCACAATAAAACGGTCTGGAATATCCGGGTGGGCAGAATTCCTTGTCCCAGCCTCTGTGGATTCTCCTTTTCCCTGAGGGCTGTGGTTTTTCCCCAGACCAGGACGGGGATAAGAAGCTGACCCTGTCCGAGTTCATCTCGCTGCCCGTGGGCACGGTGGAGAACCAGCAGGCCCAGGACATCGACGACGACTGGGTCAGGGACAGGAGGAAGGAATTCCAGGAGGTCATCGACGCCAACCGCGACGGCATCGTCACCATGGAGGAGCTCGAGGTGAATCCCTCACCTCTGGCGCTTCCAGAACGCCTCGAGGAGCGTCAGGAATCCGGTCCTGGGCGGGGTTTGGGGAGTGTTCCAGTGAAAAAACGGGATGTTTTGATTGGATTTGGATTTGATTCGGATTTGGCGTCAATTCGCCTTAAATCGCCTGAACTCGGGGTGTTTGTCCGTGAGTTTTTCCAAAAGAGGTGAGGATTTTTAGGGAAATCACCAGAGCTCAGGAGATTTTTTCCATGGATTTTTTCCCAGGAAAGGGCTGGAATACAAGGTGAGGATTTTTAGGGAAATCAGCTGAGCTCAGGATATTTTCCCATGGATTTTTTTTTCCCAGGAATACCCATCCACTGAGGGTTGGGATATGAACTGAGGATTTTTAGGGAAATCACCAGAGCTCAGGATATTTTTTCCATGATTTTTCCAAAAGAGGGCTGGGATATGAGCTAAAGATTTTCAGGGAAATCACCTGAGCTCAGAATATTTTTCCACGGATTTTTGTCACGAAAGGGCTGGGATACAAGGTGAGGATTTTTAGGGAAATCAGCTGAGCTCAGGAGATTTTCCCATGGATTTTTTTCCAGGAAAGGGCTGGGATATGAGCTGAGCATTTTCAGGGACATCACCCAGAGCTCAGGATATTTTTCCATGATTTTTTCCAAAAACGGTCTGAGATACGAAGTGATGATTTTCAGGGGAAACCCCCCTGAACTCAGGCTATTTTCCCGTGGATTTCTTCCAGCAAATGTCTGGGATACAAACTGATGATTCTCAGGGAAACCCCCTGAGCTGATTTCCCATCTCCCCCTGGATTTTTCCAGGAGTACATGGACCCCATGAACGAGCACAACGCCCTGAACGAGGCGCGGCAGATGATCGCCGTGGCCGACGAGAACCAGAACCATCACCTGGAGCTGGAGGAGATCCTCAATACAGCGAGTATTTCACCGGCAGCAAACTCATGGATTACGCCCGCAACGTCCACGAGGAATTCTGAGCTTCCTCCTCCTTTTGGGGTTGGTTTTTTTTCCTCCCCCCCAGAACTTTTTTGATCCCAGAAAATAAAGACTCGGCCGAGCGGCGGGAATCGTTCATCCGTCCTTCCCTGGGATCTGCAGCTCCTTGGAGGGGTTTTCCTGCCAGGAAAAATCCTTGGGAATTCCTGATTTTCCAGCCGTCCTTCCCTGGGATCTGCAGCTTCTTGGAGGGGTTTTCCTGCCAGGAAAAATCCTTGGGAATTCCTGGTTTTCCATCCGTCCTTCCCGGGATCTGCAGCTCCTTGGAGGGGTTTTCCTGCCAGGAAAAATCCTTGGGAATTCCTGGTTTTCCATCTGTTCTACCCTGGGATCTGCAGCTCCTGGAAGTGGGTTTGGAATTCCTGGATTCCTCCATCTCTGGGATCTGCAGTTCCTTGGAGTGGGTTTGGAATTCCTGAATTCTGGGATCTCTGGGATCTGCAGTTCCTTGGAGTGATTTTCCTGCCAGGAAAAATCCTTGGGAATTCCTGGATTCTGCAGCTCCTTGGGAGTGCTTTTCCCACCTGGAGGAATCCTTGGGAATTCCTGATTTTTCCATCTGTTCTACCCTGGGATCTGCAGCTCCTGGAAGTGGGTTTGGAATTCCTGGATTCCTCCATCTCTGGGATCTGCAGTTCCTTGGAGTGGGTTTGGAATTCCTGAATTCTGGGATCTCTGGGATCTGCAGTTCCTTGGAGTGGGTTTGGAATTCCTGAATTCTGGGATCTCTGGGATCTGCAGCTCCTTGGAGTGATTTTCCTGCCAGGAAAAATCCTTGGGAATTCCTGGATTCTGCAGCTCCTTGGGAGTGCTTTTCCCACCTGGAGGAATCCTTGGGAATTCCTGATTTTTCCATCTGTTCTACCCTGGGATTTGCAGCTCCTTGGAGTGGGTTTGGAATTCCTGGATTCCTCCATCTCTGGGATCTGCAGTTCCTTGGAGTGGGTTTGGAATTCCTGGATTTTGGGATCTCTGGGATCTGCAGCTCCTTGGAGGAGTTTTCCTGCCAGGAAAATCCTTGGGAATTCTGGATTCCAGCAGTTTTTCCATCCTGGTTTATGGGGTTGGATCCAGCTGGGGTTGGGGAGGATCCTAAAATATTCCTTTGTTTCCTTCAGCTGCTGATCCAGGGGATCCCAAAAATAAAAAAAGGTGAGATTTTGGGAATTTTGGTGGTTCCAAGGAAACTTTGACCTCCTGGGAATATCCACACCCAATTCCATTGAGGAGATTCCTTAAATATTTGTTTTCCCTCAGCTGCTGATCCAGGGAATCCCAAAGAAAAGTTGGATTTGGGGGAATTTTGGTCATTCCAAGGAATGTTTGATCTCCTGGGAATTGTCCTCACAGCTGCTGATCCAGGGGATCCCAAAAAAAAGGTGAAATTTTGGGAATTTTGTTGGTTCCAAGGAATGTTTGACCTCCTGGGAATATCCACACCCAATCCCAGTGTTTTCCTCAACTCCCTGAAGTTTATTGGGAATTTAGTGGGATTTTTCCCCTCCTTTCAGGGAGCTGTGGGGAAGAATTTATTCAAAATGTCAAAGAAAAAAAAACCCTTCTTTTTAATTTAATTTAATTCAAAAATCTCTTTGGAATTAAATTAATTCAAATGCAAAGATAATTAATTAAAATTACATTAATTAAAATTAAATTAATATAAAAGGACTTTTTTTTTTGGTTGACATCTGCACTGGGAATGGGAGATCATGGCTTTAAAAAAAAATCCGATTTTGGTGAAAAAAATCAAATAATTTGGAAGGTTTTTTTGGGAATTTCAGCTGTTGGACAGAGCAGTGGCAATTCCCATGGAGTTTGATGGCTGCTTCATTAAAATTCACTGCTAAAATTAATGAGCTCCGTGCTAATTAACGCTGTTCATGAGCTGCTAATGATGATTTTGGGGGGAATTCCAGGCTCTGGAAGTATCTCTGTCCCAAATAAAATGGATTTTTCCCTCTGCTTCCATTTCCCCTGGGGAAAAAAAAAACCCAAAACCCTCTTTGGGAAAGAATTCCTGAAAATCTGAGATGTTTTATTTGATTACATTTATTCTTAATATAATGTAAATACAGGAACTGCTGTCCCTCTTCCCCTTTTCCTGCTCTTTATTTGATGTTTTTATTAAATTCCTTGGAGAAAAGGTTTTATAGCCATATTTTCTTTTTCATTTTTCCATTAAATATTTCTTTCCAGGCTTTGGAAATTCTGCTGCTGCTTTTAAGGTTTGTCAGGGAGGGGGTTGGAGGGGGAATAAAAGGAATAAATTCGAGTTTAAACACAAAAATTCCACTAAAACCAGCTGATAATTGTAATTTATCTCTAACAGAGATCTTGCCAACACCATCCTTAATTAATTTTGGGAGAACACGAGTATGGAATCTTTAACTCCCAATATTTGCTGAAGGTAAAACTGGAATTCCAGGGAGTTGAAACACCTAAAATTGAAATCCTGGATTTAATTCCCACTATTTTGTGGATCTCTTAGATCCCTAAAATTGAGCTCCTGGATCCAAATCCAGTGGTGTGGAAAATAAAATTCCCTAATTCCTGCTGTTTTCTGGAGTCACTGAAGGTAAAGCTGGAATTCCAGGGAGCTGAAAGATCCAAAATTGAGCTCCTGACTCCAACTCCAGGATCTGGAAAATTAAATTCCCTAATTCCTGCTCTTTTCAGGAATCGGTGAAGGTAAAACTGGAATTCCAGCGAGCTGAAACATCCAAAATTGAGCTCCTGACTCCAACTCCAGGATCTGAAAAACAAAATTCCCTTTATTCCCCCACCTCACCCAGAGCTATCCCTCATCTCTCCTCCCTCCATCCATAAAAACAAACTCTTCCACCATTCTCCTCCCTCGAGCTCTCCTTTTACCTTCTCAAAACTCAGCAATTTCCTCTTCCTGCTTAAAAAAAAAAACAAAAACCACAAAAAAAAAAAAAAAAAAAAAAAAAAAAAAAAACAAAAAAAAAAAAAACCCAAAAAGAACAAAACAAAAACCCCAGAGCGGGAGCGGGAAGAGGCGTGGAGCGAGCGGGAATTTCCCGTTTCAAAATGGCTCCGCCCATGGGGCGCCGAGAGGAGGCGGAAGTGAGGCGCGACGGTGGCCGAGAAGGGACAATCCGACGGCGGCCGCGAAGGGTTAGAAAAGCTGGAATGGCGTTCGGGACGAGCGCTTGGGATTTTCCTGCCGTTTTGCTGCTCCTCGTTGTTTCCATTCCCTTTGGATCGCCTCTGGAATGCGGGGAGAAGGAATACGCCTTCCAGGAGAAATGCTGCAGCGACTGCGCGCCCGGTGAGCTCCGCACCGGCAATCAAGTCAATTAAGTCAATTAATTTCTTTGGGGGGGGAAATAGAGGTTTCTTTTTAGAGAGAATTATATATATATATATATATATATATATATATATATATATATATAGGGGGTTAGGTAGAATTAGAAGTAGCTAATGAATGGAATTGGTTTGTTTGTTCAGTGGAATAGGTGGTGTGAAGTCTCTTAATGGAAAAATCGACTTTTTTTTTTTTTCTTAGCGGAATATCTGGTTTCTAGTCGAATCTCATATTTTTTTTCATGCCGGAATATCTAATTTTTAGTGAAAGTTCTCCTTTTTTTTTTTTCTTACCGGAATGTTTCTTTTTTTAGTGAAAGTTCTATTTTTTTCTTACCGTAATGTGGGTTTTTAAAGTGAAATTTCTAATTTTTTTTCTTTAGTGAAATGTCTATGTTTTAGTGGAATTTCTATTTTTTTCTTAGTGAAATGTCTATTTTTAGTGGAATTTCTGATTTGTTCTTAGTGAAATGTCTATGTTTTAGTGAACTATCTATTTTTTAGTAGAATATCTGTTTTCTGCTTGAATTTCTCATTTTTTTCTTAGTGAAATATCTATTTTTAGTGGAATTTCTGGGGGTTTTATAGTGAAACATCTCTTTTTTAGTAAAGTATCTGTTTTTTAGTGGAATTTCTAATTTTTTTCTAAGTGAAATGTCTATTTTTAGCGAAATACATATTTTTTTAGTGAAATATCTATTTCTGGTTTTTTTCTTAGCAAAAATATCCTTTTTTTAGTGAAATTTCTAATTTTTTTCCGTCGTGGAATGTTTATTTCTTTAGCGGAATTTCTAATTTTAGGGGTATTTTTAGGGGAGAGGATTTGCAGTCACTCCCAATACCAGGACACTGATCCCAAAGGTTGAAAATTGGGATTTTTCCTCTCCTGACCCCACTGAATTTAGGATTTTGGGGTTTTCAAAGGTTGAAATTCAGGATTTTACCTCTCCTGACCCCACGGAATTTGGGATTTTGGATGTTTTCAGGGGAGAGGATGTGCACACTGATCCCAAATGACAAAAATTCAGGATTTTTCCCCTCCTGACCCCTCTGAATTTGGGATTTTGGGGTTGTTTTTAGGGGAGAGGATTTGGGGTCACTCCAGTGCCAGGACACAATGATCTTAAATGACAAAAATTAGGATTTTACCCCTCCTGACCCCACTAAATCCCAATTTTGGGGTGTTTTTAGGGGAGAGGATTTGGAGTCACTCACAATGCCAGGACACACTGATCCCAAATGACAAAAATCAGGATTTTTCCCCTCCTGACCCCTCTGAGTTTGGGATTTTGGATGTTTTCAGGGGAGAGGATGCGCACACTGATCTCAAATGACAAAAATTGGGATTTTTTCTCTCCTGACCCCTCTGAATTTGGGATTTGGGGTGTTTTAGGGGAGAGGATGCGCAGCCGCTGCACGGCCACGGCTGACACGGTGTGCTCGCCGTGCCAGGACACACTGATCCCAAATGACAAAATTCAGGATTTTTCCTCTCCTGACCCCACGGAATTTGGGATTTGGGGTGTTTTTAGGGGAGAGGATGCGCACACTGATCCCAAATGACAAAATTCAGGATTTTTCCCCTACTGACCCCTCTGAGTTTGGGATTTTGGATGTTTTCAGGGGAGAGGATGCGCACACTGATCCCAAATGACAAAAATTGGATTTTTCCCTACTGACCCCACTGAATTTGGGATTTTGGGGTTGTTTTAGGGGAGAGGATTTGGGGTTACTCACAATCCCACAACACACTGATCCCAAAGGTTGAAAACTGGGATTTTTCCTCTCCTGACCCCTCTGAATTTGGGATTTGGGTGTTTTTAGGGGAGAGGATGCAGAGTCACTCACGATGCCACAACACACTGATCCCAAATGACAAAATTCAGGATTTTTCCCCTCCTGACCCCTCTGAGTTTGGGATTTTGGATGTTTTCAGGGGAGAGGATGCGCACACTGATCTCAAATGACAAAAATTGGGATTTTTTTCTCTCCTGACCCCACTGAATTTGGGATTTTGGAGTTTTCAAAGGTTGAAATTCAGGATTTTACCCCTCCTGACCCCACTAAATCCCAATTTTGGAATGTTTTTAGGGGAGAGGATGCGCAGCCGCTGCACGGCCACGGCTGACACGGTGTGCTCGCCGTGCCAGGACACACTGATCCCAAATGACAAAATTCAGGATTTTTCCCTTCCTGACCCCTCTGAATTTGGGATTTGGGGTGTTTTAGGGGAGAGGATGCGCAGCCGCTGCACGGCCACGGCTGACACCGTGTGCTCGCCGTGCCAGGACGGGTATTTCAGCCCCCAGCACCACCACGGCTTCTGCCGCAGCTGCACCGTCTGCCGGGCCCGTGAGTGCTGCTCGGGGGAAAATCACTTTTTGGGGGGAAAATCACGGGTTTGGGGGGGAAAAATTGGTTTTTTGGGGAAAAAATCCCTTTTTTGGGGAAAAAGTCATGGGTGTGGGAGGGAAAAAATTGGGTTTTGGGGGAAAAAAATCCCAGTTTTGGGGGGGAAAATCCCTTTTTTGGGGAAAAAAATCCTGATTTAGGGGGCAAAAATCCCTTTTTGGGGGAAAGAATCCCAGTTTGGGGGGAAAAAAGCGCTCTTTTGGGAAAAAGTCATGGTTTTGGGGGGGGAAATTTGGGGTTTTGGGGAAAAAAAAACAGGGTTTGGGGGGGAAATGGCTTTTTGGGGAAAAAAATAATGGTTTTGGGGGGGGAAATCCCTTTTTTGGGGCCTTTTGGGGCAAAAAGATCCCTTTTTTGGGAAAAACATCCCTTTTTGGGGGGGAAAGAATCCTGGTTTTGGGTGGGGGGGAAAATCCCTTTTTTGGGGGAAAGAATCCTGGTTTTGGGAAAAAAAATCCCTTTTTTTGGAGCCTTTTGGGGCAAAAAGATCCCTTTTTGGGGGAAAAATCCCATTTTGGGGGAAAAAAATCCCTTTTAGGGGCCATTTTGAGGGGGAAACCCCCATTTTTGGGGTAAAAAAATCCCTTTTTGATGGAATTTTGGGGAAAAAAACAACCCTTTTATTAAACAAGGAATTGTTTAATCGTTAAATGGCTGAATTCTGCAGCTTCTCCACACAATTAATTGTTAATGAGTGCTCCCCCCCCCGTGGCTGTTAATTAACGAGCTGCTGTTAATGAGTGCTCTCTGGGCCAGGGAGGGGCAGCGTGGAGGTGAAGCCGTGTGACAAAACCTCGGACACGGTCTGTGTGTGTCTGCCGGGATTCCAGCCGGCCGGAATTCCACCCACCGGGAGCGGTGAGCAGGGAGTCCTTGGGATTGGGGTTCCTTTGGGATTGGGATTCCTTTGGGGTTGGGATTCCCTGGAAAATGGGATTGGAATTCCCTTGGGAAAGGGTTGGGATTCCAGCCGGCCGGAATTCCACCCACTGGGAACGGTGAGCGGGGATTGGGAATCCTTGGGATTGGGGTTCTTTGGGATTGGGGTTCCTTTGGGATCGGAATTCCTTGGGATTGGCGTTCCCTGGGATTGGGAATCCTTTGGGATTGGGGTTCCCTGGGATTGGGTTCCTTTGGGAAAGAGTTGGGATTCCAGCCGGCCGGAATTCCGCCCACCAGGAGCGGTGAGCCAGGAATCCTTGGGATTGGGGTTCTTTGGGATTGGGGTTCCCTGGGATTGGGGATCCTTAGGATTAGGGTTCCTTGGGATTAGGGTTCCTTGGGATTGGGGTTCCCTGGGATTGGGATTCCCTGGAAAATGGGATTCCCCGAGATTGGGATTCCTTGGGAAAGGGTTGGCGTTCCAGCCAGCCGGAATTCCCGCAGGGAGTGGTGAGCGGGTTGGGGTTCCTTGGGATTGGAATTCCTTTAGGAAAGGGTTGGGATTGGATTCCCTTGGGATTTGGATTCCTCTGGGAAAGGGTTGGGATTCCAGCCGGCCGGAATTCCCACTGGGAGCGGTGAGAGGGGCTGGGAATCCTTTGGGATTTGGATTACTTGGGATCGGAATTCCCTGGGAAATAGATTTGAAATTCCCTGGGAAAGGGTTGGAATTGAGATTCCCTGGGACTGGAATTCCCTGGGTAATGGGTTTGGAATTCCCTTGGGAAAGGGTCACTTGGGATTGGGATTCCTGTGGGAAAGGGTTGGGATTCAGGGCAGCTGGAATTCCCACGGGGAGCAGTGAGCGGGGACTGGGATTCCCTGGGAAAGGGATTCCCTTGGGAGGAGTCAGGATTTGGAATTCCCTGGGAATTGCTGAGTTGGGATTGGGATTCCCTGGGAATTGCTGAGTTGGGATGTCCAGTGGAATCCCCTCCAGTTGCCTCTTGATCCCGTTTTCCCCAGAGTGTTCCCGATGTCCTGAGGGGACTTTCTCCAGGGGAAGGAACGAGAACTGCCAGCCTTGGACAAGTAGGAATCTTTTTTTGGGGGAAAAAAATCGCATTTTGGGAAAAAAAAATCATTTTGGAGAAAAATATCATTTTTGGGGGGAAAAAATCCTTTTTTTGGGGAAAAAAAATCCAGTTTTTGGGGGGGAATTCCTTTTATGGGGGGAAAAAAAATACCTTTTTTGGGAGAAAACACATTTTCCTGGGGAAAATATCCTTTTATGGGGGGGAAAAAAATCTATTTTGAGAGGGGGAAAATCCTCATTTTTTGAAAAAAAAAAATCCCTTTTGGGGAAAAAAATCCCTTTATAGGCAAAAAATCCCATTTTGGGAGCAATGTGCTCCGAGCAGCTCTGGGGGGTTTTCATTTTTCCAAGAAAAGCCAAACCCAGAGAAATAAATCAGAATAAACTCAGATTTCAACCCCCTAAATCCCATCCTTTGGCACTTTTTACGATTTTAGAGATTTCAGATTTCCCACCTTTTTTTTATTATTATTTTAAAAACTCTGCGATTATTTTTATTTTATTTTATTTTTTCTTTTAAAAGCACAAAATTCCCGTGCCAGAACTCCAAGAAAAACCCAGGAATAATTTATTTTTCCCCAACAACTCCTTCCATTCCTTAAATTATTCCCCCCATTCCTTTGAGGAGTGCAAAGGATAACAAACCCTAAATTTATAGGGATAAAAAAAAAAAATAAAAAAAAAAAATTTGGATTCAGGAATTTGCATCCCAGAAAAACCTCCTCTGGGATTTCTTTTCCAGCTGCAGCATTTTTGGGAAGAGCACGCTCCGACCTGGATCAGCCACGGAGGACGCCCTGTGCAGCAGCAGCCTTGGCCCGGCTCCTTTTCCCACGGAATTCCCGGAAAACGGGGAGCCTTTTCCCACGGAATTCCCGGAAAACAGAGCTCCTTTCCCACGGAATTCCCGGAAAACAGCTCCAGAGCCTCCAGCCCCGGGGGCGGCCCCAAGGTGTGTCGGGATCCCGGGAGCAGCGCGGAGCCCAGCTGGGGTAAGGAGGGAATTCCTGATTTCTCTGGGGTTTTTATGGATTTGACACGTTCCAGGATTTCTCATTTCCAGCTGGGGTAAGGAGGGAATTCCCCACTTCTCTGGAATTTTTATGGATTTGCATATTCTAGGATTTCTGATTTCCAGCTGGGCTGGGGCTCCAGGGAATTCCTGATTTCTCTGGAATTTTTATGGATTTGGCACGTTCCAGGATTTCTGATTTCCAGCTGGTTAAGGAGGGAATTCCCAACTTCTCTGGGGTTTTTTATGGATTTGACACATTCCAGGATTCCTCATTTGCAGATGTTTTGTTTCCATGTAAAGCTGCTTTCCTGGGAAGGGAATTCCCGATTTCTCTGAAGGCTTTTTGTGTTTTGCACATTCCAGAATCCCACTTTTCCAGCTGGAGCTGCTTTTCCTGGGAAGGGAATTCCCAATTTCTCCAAATAATTTAATGAATTTCACCCAACATTCCAGGATCCCACATTTCCAGCTGGAGCTGCTTTTCCTGGGAAATAAAATTTCCTCTTCTCACAAACCCAACCTGGATTTCACCAAACTTTCCCAGAATTCCCAATTTCCAGCTGCTTCCCGCGTCCAACTGCTGAATGGAATTCCCACTTTTCCCAAAGCCATTCCTGAGATTTCCCCCACCATTCCCACATTTCCCCCTCTGGGATCTGGAGTTTTCTTTGGGGGATTCCAACCCAGAAGCAGGAATTTTGGGGTTTTTGGGTGTTTTTTTTAGGGAATTTTTTCCGTTCTAATTCCAGGTTCTTTGTCCCTGCTGCTGCTGTGCCTGATCCTGCTGATGGTGAGTGGGATTTCCATCCTGCTCCTGATCCTCCAGACAGCCCGGAAAAAATCCAGGAATGCTTCTGGGAGGAGCATCCAGCACCGTGAGTTCTGGGGTTTTATGGGGTTTACAAAAAAAAAAAGGGAAAAAAAATTTAATTCGGCGAGTTCGATTTTTATGGGATTAAAAAAAAAAAGGGAAAAAATTTTAATCCAGTGAGTTCTTTTTTTTTATGGGATTTTAAAAAAAGGAAAAAAAAATTAATCCAGTGAGTTCTCTTTTTCATGGGATAAAAAAAAATTATCCAGTCATTTCTCTTTTTATGGGTTTAAAAAAAAAACCAGGAAAAATATTAAACCAGTAAGTGGCAAAATCGAGCTCTAAAATCAGGATTTAATGACAGAGCTGGGCCTAAAAGGAGGATTAGTGCAAAACTAAACTCCAAAATCAGAAATAAGTGGCAGAGCTGAGCCTAAAATCAGGATTTAGTGACAAAGTGATCCTAAAATCAGGATTTAGTGGCAAAAAACTGGACCTAAAATGAGGATTAGTGACAAAAGTGATCCTAAAATGAGGGATTTAGTGACAAAGTGATCCTAAAATCAGGATTTAGTGACAAAAGTGATCCTAAAGTGATGATTTAGTGACAAAAAGTGATCCTAAAATCAGGATTTAGTGACAAAAGTGATCCTAAAGTGATGATTTTAGTGACAAAAGTGATCCTCAAATGAGGATTATGTGACAAAAAGTGATCCTAAAATGAGGATTTAGTGACAAAAGTGATCCTAAAATGATGATTAGTGACAAAAGTGATCCTAAAATCAGGATTTAGTGGCAAAAACTGGACCCTAAAACTCAGGATTTAGTGACAAAAGTGATCCTAAATGATGATTTAGTGACAAAAGTGATCCTAAATGAGGATTTAGTGACAAAAGTGATCCTAAAGTGATGATTTAGTGGGCGGCTGCCATCCCCAGGGGCCCTCCCAGCGGCGTTTGGTGTCCCCTGGATCTCCTTGGAAAGCCCAAAAACTGACCTAAACCCTCCCCAAAAAGGCAGAAAAAATCCCTGATGTGCCTCTGCACGTCCCGGGGGTTGTTATAAATCTTATAATGTATGAGATATATTAGAGATGTCTTATAGGATCATGTTGTATTCCATCGTGTCGTATTGTACAATATTATATAAATATTATTTTAAATTATATTGATATTATATCATATTACATTACATCATATTATATCATATTATATTATATGATGTGATGTAATAGAATTATATTATTACAATTACGTCATGTGATGTAATTGCATTATGATTATATAATATCACATTTTATGTTATATTTTTTATTTTATTTATTTTAATTTTTTATATTACATTATATCATGTTATATTACATGACATTACATTATATAATATATATTATCTTATATTTCACTATATTGCATTACAGTATGTCATATATTACATTATATCATATCACATTATGATATTATATAATTATATTATGTCATATTATATCATATCATATTATTTGATTTTACATTCTATTCTATGGTATTATATGACATTGCACTACATTACATTATACTACAACATAATTATATTACATTACATTCTATATATAATACCTCTATAAACCTTATCTATAAGAATATAAATATTTATAGATAAAATTATATAACAAAGAATATAACTCCTGCCATTATTACCACTTTCTAGCCATCATATTCTATGTAATAACTCTGATATCTCCTGTATAATTAATAATAATAATAATAATAATAATAATAACAACAATAATAAAACACTCCCTGTGTTCCAGAGGAGAGCAGCTGTCGGGTTTCCCATCCAGAGGAGCATCTGGATCCCAATTCCAGCCTCATCAAAAACTGAGCCAGGCCTTGATTTTTGGGGCAGTTTCCTGCATTTCCTGCATTTTGGGGCAGTTTCCTGCATTTCTGAGCCCATTGGGTTTGCCTTCATTAGGAGTGAATTAAGAGCTGATGTAACTCTTTAATTAACTCAGAGATTTTTTTTTTCCCTTTGGAATTTGAGGGATTGGGTTTTTTTTTTGTGGATCCCAATTCCAGCCTCATCAAAAACTGAGCCAGGGTTGGTTTTTGGGGCAGTTTCCTGCATTTTGGGGCAGTTTCCTGCATTTCTGAGCCCATGCATCCACGCTGGGATTAATTGGGTTTGCCTTCATTAGGAGTTAATTAAGAGCTGATGTAACTCTTTAATTAACTCAGAGATTTTTTCCCCTTTGGAATTTGAGGGATTGTTGGGGTTTTTTTTGGTGAATTTTTTTAAAATTTTTTGGCCTTTTTTGGCAAATCTTTGTTTAATATCTTTGAAAAAAAAAAAAAAAGGGATTTTTAAACCGAAAAAGTGAGAAAAAATCCAAAAATTCCAGCAATGGAATGGATCCAGAGGTGTTTAAATCCACGGATTTGGAATATTTGGGATTTTTTTGATATGTCATACATATCCAAAGGGGTTTATACAGTGTATAGGAAGGTTTGTATCGTGTACAAATCGGGATTTTTGCGGGGAATAAAACTCTGGAAAAACAATCCTGGTGTTTGTTCAGGGGGGGAAAATTCAAATCCCTGCAGGAAAATGGGAAAGGAGGAGGGAGATTTATGGGAAAATTTGGGATTTAGGGAAGCATTGGGCTGGGTTTTAGGGAGAGGATAATTGCGTTCCTGAGGGAGAAAAATCCCGTTTTTCCTCTGTGTGGGAATGGAAATTCCGCGGTGCTGGAGTGAAAATTCCGTGATGTGGAAGTGAAAATTCCAAGGTGAGGAAATGGAAATTCCAAGGTGTGAAAATGGAAATTCCGCATTGTTGGAATGAGAATTCCCCACTGTTGGAATGGGAATTCCACATGGTTGGAATGGAAATTCTGCACTGTGAGAATGGAAATTCCACAATGTGGACATGGAAATTCCTCAGTGTAAAAATGAGAATTCCACGTTGTTGGAATGGAAATTCCCCAGTATGAGGATGGAAATTCCCCAATGTAGGAATGAAAATTCCACGTTGTTGGAATGGAAATTCCTCACTGTGAGGACAGAAATTCCACCCTGTTGAAATGGAAATTCCTCAGTGTAGGAATGGTAATTCCACGTTGTTGTTGTTGGAATGGAAATTCCCCAATATGAGGATGGAAATTCCTCAATGTAGGAATGGAAATTCCTCATGTGAGAATGAAAATTCCACGTTTTTGGAGTGGAAATTCCTCACTGTTGAGGGCGGAAATTCCACAATGTGGAGATGGAAATTCCTCAGTGTAAAAATGAGAATTCCACGTTGTTGGAATGGAAATTCCTCAATGTGAGAATGAAAATTCCATGTTTTTGGAGTGGGAATCCCTCAATGTGAGGATGGAAATTCCCAGTGTAGGAATGGAAATTCCACGTTGTTGTTGTTGGAATGGAAATTCCCCAATGTAGGAATGGGAATTCTCAATGTGAGAATGAAAATTCCACGTTTTTGGAGTGGAAATTCCCAGTGTAGGAATGGGAATTCCTCAATGTGAGAATGAAAATTCCACGTTTTTGGCGTGGGAATCCCTCAATGTGAGGATGGAAATTCCCAGTGTAGGAATGGAAATTCCCCCCGAGGCTCGCTGCCGTGAGCCGCGCGCCGAGGCCGCCGGCGGAACTCGGCGTCTCCTTCCTGCCGCGTTCTGGGAAATCAGCGGCTCAATCGGCCCCAGGAAACCCAAACCCGCCCGAGAACATCCTGGGCCCACGTCAGCAGCGAGGATTTTTTTGGGGGGACGATTTTCCTTTTTTGGGGCCGACTTCCTTCGGGTTTTTCTCCGAAATTCCGCGTCGTTGGCGTCAGCGGCGGCTCCGGGGAAAAGGGGAGTCGGGGGTGATGTGGGCAGAAAGGAAAAATTCCCAGGAGTTATTTTGGGGGATTGGGATCTGTCGGATCAGGCTCTGACCAAATCCTAAAGAATTCTGAGATTCCTCAGGAAGCTGGAGGGAGATCTTCACCCCGAATCCATCAAAAACCTGGGATCCTTTCCAAAAACCCCACTGAGCACAGCCCGTGGAAAAATTCCCCTTTTGTGCTTCCAAAAGTGTGATTCCACGAGGAAGATCCCAAAAATTATGAAATTCCCCAGAAATTGGTGAGCCAGGGAGAAAATCCTAAAAAATCTGATATTCCCTGGAATTCCCTGGAGTTAAATCCATCAAAACCCCGGGATCCTTCCCAAAAACCCACTGAGCACAGCCCGTGGAAAAATTCCCCTTTTTTACTTCTAAAAGTGGTGATTCCATGAGGAAAATGCTAAAAAAATCTGATATTCCCTGGAATTCCCTGGGAGGTTAAATCCATCAAACCCCGGGCTCCTCCTCAAAAACCCACCCGGACTTACCCCATGAAAAATTCCCTTTTTTTGCTTCCAAATTGGTGATTTCTACAAGGAAAATCCTAAAAAATCCAACAAAATCCTAAAAACTTCCTCAGAAAGCTGGGTTTGGGGGTGAGGATTCCACTCCAGGTTTCTGGTGATGTCAGATTTTTTTGGATTTTCCTCCTGGACTCACCAATTTAGAAGTAAAAAAGGGAAATTTTTCCATGGGCTGTGCTCAGTGGGGATTTTTTTGGAAGGATCCTGGGTTTGATGGATTTACCTGCAGGGAATTTCTGGGGAATATCAGAATCTTTTAGGATTTTTTCCTCCTGGGACTCACCGATTTGGAAGCAAAAAGGAGATTTTTTTTTTTTCGTGGGGCAACTCCAGCTGGGTTTTTGAGGAGGATCCAGGAGATTTGATGGATTCCAGGGAATTCTGTGGAATATCAGAATTTTTAGCATTTTCCTCACCGAGTCCCCACTTCTGGACCCCAAAGAGGGGGAAATTTTTCCGTGAGATGAATTTTTTTGGGGGTGGGAAGAGATCCGTGCCCTCGAGGCCCCAGCGAGGAGGGAGCAGTGAAATGTCAGCAGCCACAGGTGAAGCTGAGACAAAAAGAGAAAAAAAAACCCAAAAGATGATGAGACAAGGAGATAAAAAACTCCTCTGATTTCTCAAAGGTCAGTCGAAACGCTGACTCCCAAGAAAGGAGCTGAGCTCGGAGATTGTGACTGGAAATTTCCGTCACCTGGAGGGGCCCGAGAGGCTCGAAAGGGTGAAAAAAAAAAACCTCAAAAACCACCCAAGAGCAAAAGGAGGAAAAAAAAAAATCCCAATGGCCAAAAAATAAAGAGAAAGGAAGGATTTTTGTGTTCTTGCTGCGAGGAACGGCGGCTGGAAAGTGAACGGGTGGGATGGATTGGGGAAAGGGTGGGGTGGAATTTAGGGGGAAAAATTGGGATGGGATTGAAGGAAATGTTGGGGCGGGTTTGGAGAAAGGTTGGGATGGGATTGAGGGAAAGGTTGGGATGAGATCGGGAAAAGTTTGGTTTAGGGGGAGGCCGGAATTGATTTTAGGGAAAGGTTGGGATGGGATTGAGGGGAAGGTTGCGGTGGGATCGAAGGAAATGTTGGGATGGATTTAGGGAAAGGTTGGGATGGGTTTGGGGAAAAGTTGGGTTTAGGGAGAGGCCGGAATTGATTTTAGGAAAGGTTGGGATGGTTTTAGGGAGAGGTTGGGATGTGTTTAGGGAAAGGTTGGGATGGGATTGAGGGAAAAGGTTGGGATGACAAAGGTTAGGGATTAGGAAGAGGCTGGGATTGGTTTTAAGGAAAGGTTGGGGTGGGTTTAGGGAAGTTTGGGGTGGGTTTAGGGGTGGTTTTAGGGGTGGGTTTTAGGGGTGGGTTTAGGGGTGGGTTTAGGGAAGGTTGGGGTGGGTTTAGGGGTGGTTTAGGGGTGGGTTTTAGGGGTGGGTTTAGGAAGGTTGGGGTGGGTTTTAGGGGTGGGTTTTAGGGGTGGGTTTAGGAAGGTTGGGGTGGGTTTTAGGGGTGGGTTTTAGGGGTGGGTTTAGGGAAGGTTGGGTGGGTTTTTAGGGGTGGGTTTTAGGGGTGGGTTTTAGGGGTGGGTTTTAGGGGTCGGTTTTAGGGGTCGGTTTTAGGGGTGGGTTTAGGGAAGGTTTGGGTGGGTTTAGAGATGGGTTTTAGGGGTGGGTTTTAGGGATGGGTTTTAGGGATGGGTTTAGGGAAGGTTGGGTGGGTTTTAGGGGTGGGTTTTAGGGGTGAGTTTTAGGGGTGGGTTTAGGGGTGGGTTTTTAGGGGTCGGTTTTAGGGGTGGGGTTTAGGGAAGGTTGGGTGGTTTTAGGGTGGGTTTTAGGGGTGGGTTTTAGGGGTGGGTTTTAGGGTGGGTGGATTTGGGACCCCTCCCAAGCCCCATTTCCCTGTCCCCCCCCCTGTGACGCTCCAGCTCTGCCCTTTAACCCCAAACTTCTCCCCGCCCCCCAAAAACCTCCAGGAAAGGACCAGCCACAAAAACCCCACGGGCCCGTGGGCGGCGGGGACACAGCAGTGACACAGTGACAGCGGTGACAGACCAGGACACAGCAATGACACAGTGACAGCGGTGACAGCGAGACGGTGACAGACCAGGACACAGCAGTGACACAGTGACAGCGGTGACAGCGAGATGGTGACAGACCAGACAGAGCGGGACACAGTGACAGCGGTGACAGACCAGACACAGCATGACACAGTGACAGAGGTGACAGCGGTGACAGTGACAGACCAGGACACAGCAATGACACAGTGACAGCGTGACAGTGACAGACCAGGACCGAGCGGGGACACAGTGACAGCGGTGACAGACCAGGACACAGCAGTGACACAGTGACAGCGGTGACAGCGAGACGGTGACAGACCAGGACACAGCAGTGACACAGTGACAGAGGGACAGACCAGGACACAGCAGTGACACAGTGACAGAGGTGCAGCGAGACGGTGACAGGGCCGGGACTGGGGTGACAGAGAGCGTGACAGTGTGACAGTGCTGGGACAGGGCCATGACGGGGCTGGTGACTGCCAGGGCAGGGGTGACAGTGCCAGGACACGGTGACAAGGAGGCTGGTGACTGCCAGGACAGGGTGGCAGTGCCAGGCCAGGGTGGTGACAAGGAGCCGGTGACACTCTCAGCACGGTGTGACAGTGCCAGGACAGTGTGACAGTGCCAGGACAGGGTGACACTCCCAGGACAGTGTGACACTGCCAGCACGGTGTGACACTCCCAGGACAGTGTGATACTCTCAGGACAGTGTGACACTCCGAGACAGTGTGACACTGCCAGCACGGTGTGACACTCCCAGGACAGTGTGACATTCCTAGGACGGTGTGACACTCCAGCACGGTGTGGCACTCCCGGGACAGTGTGACACTCCCAGGACAGTGGGACACTCCCAGGACGTGTGACATTCTTAGGACAGTGTGGCACTGCCAGGACAGTGTGAAAGTGTCAGCCCAGGGTGACATTACCAGCACGGTGTGACACTCTCAGGACAGTGTGACAGTGCCAGGACAGTGTGACACTCTCAGCACAGTGTACAGTGCCAGGACAGTGTGACCCCCCAGGACAGTGTGAAGTGCCAGCCCAGGTGACATTACCAGCACGGTGTGACACTCCCAGGACAGTGTGACACTCCCAGGACAGTGTGACACTGCCAGCACGGTGTGACACTCCAGGCCATGCGTGTCCCCCTCCCTGGCTGCTCCTGGCCCTGCTGTCCCTGTGCCGGCGCGGCCGGCGGGCCGAGCAGTGCCACCCCGGGGAGCTGCGACACCTCTGGGGAGGGGACACCAAGTGCTGTGAACTCTGCCCCGAGCAGAAGGTCAGTAGGGGACGCGGGGGAATTCGGTGTGATTGGGGTGGAAATGGGGGGTAATTGTATTTAAATGTGTGGAATGGGGTAAATTGTGTGTAAATGGGTGTAATTGGGGGTGAATGTGTGTAATGGGTAAATTCGGAGTAAATGGGGGTAAATTTTGGTGTAAATTTGGGTAAATTTTGGTGTCAATGTGTGTAAATGTGTAAATGTGTGTAAATTTGGGATAAATTGGTGTAAATGGGGGTATATTTGTGTAAGTGGGGCGTAAATTGAGTGTTAATGTGGGTAAATGTGTGTAAATGTGTGTGAATTGGGGTAAATGGGGTAAATTGGTGTCAATGGGGGTAAATGGTATTTCAATATGTGGAATTGGAGGTAATTGTGTGCACATGGGGTGTAATCGGATGTTAATGTGTGTAATGGGGTGTTAATGTGGGTAATGGGGTGTAAATGGGGTAAAAGGTGTAAATTGTATCTAAATGTGTTGAATTTGGGGTAATGTGTGAAAATTTTGTGTAATTGGGCTGGAAGTGGGTGTCAATGGGGTCAATGTTAAAAAATTGGTGTAAATAGTGTTTAGATGTGTGGAATTGTGGGTAAATTGGGGTGATTAGGTGTAATGGGGGAAATTGGGGTAAATTTGGTGTAATTTGGTGTAATTTGGTGTAAATGGGGTGTAAATTCGGTGTAATTGGGGTGCAAACACGGTGTAAATGGGGGTAATTTGGTGTAATTTGGGGTAAATGGAGGGAAATGTGTATGATTGGGGTAATTCCGGTTAATTGGGGTAAATCAGGTGTAAAAGTGCGTCAATGTGGGTAAATTGGGGGTTAAATGTGTAAATCTGGATAAATTCGGGGTGAATTGTGGGGAAATTGTGGGTAAATGTCTGTAAAATGTGGGTAAATGTCCGCAAATTGTGTCAGTTATGTGGAAACCGTGTGTAAATTGGTGGGTAAATGTTCTGGGAAGAGGCTCCCGCTTGCCCGGGAATATGAAGGACAAGTTTTGGGATCCCTTTTCCCAGAAAAGTCCTTTTCCTTGGAATGAGGGACAATTTGGGGGTTCCTTTTTTCTAGGAAAAATCCCTTTCTCTGGGAATATGAAGGACATTTTTTGGGATCATTTTCCCCGGAAATATCCCTTTCCCTGGGATAGAAGGGATTTTTGGGATAATTTTTCCCAGGAAAGATCCCTTTCCCTGGGATAGAAGGACAATTTTTTGCATCCCTTTTTTCTAGGAAAGATCTTTCCCTGAGATGGAGGGACAATTTTTGGGATCTCTTTGCTCCAGGAAAGGTCCCTTTCCTTGGAATGAGGGACATTTTGGGGTTCCTTTTTTCCCCGGAAAAATCCCTTTCCCTGGGAATGGAAAGGACAATTTTTTGGGTTCATTTTTTTCCAGGAGAGATCTCTTTCCCTGGAATATGAAGGACAATTTTTGGGATCCCTTTGCTCCAGGAAAGGTCCCTTTCCTTGGGAATGAGGGACAATTTTTGGGATTCACTTTTTTCTAGGAAAGGTCTTTCCCTGAGATGGGAGGGACAATTTTGGGATCTCTTTGCTCCAGGAAAGATCCTTTTCCCTGGAATACGAAGGAGAATTTTTGGGACCCCCATTTTCCCAGGATTTGGGATTCCCAGTTTTTGGGATCCCTATTTTCCAGGAAAAATCCCTTTCCTGGGATATGAGGAACAATTTTTGGGATCATTTTGCTCCAGACCCTTCCCCGTGTTTGCTCCTCACCTCCCCCACCTCCCCGCTCTCCTTTTCCCAACATTTTCCCTTGAAACAGGAATTCCCTTTGGAACGGGATTCCCTTTGGATGGGACTTTTAACCCTTTCCTCCCCCGCAGACAAAACCAGGCCCTGTGAGACTATTCCGGACCACGACTGCAAATGTCCCGAGGGGAGCAGCTGCGCCGACAGCGACTGTTGGAGCTGTGTGAGCCTGCCCCAGTGTGAGCCGGGCTGGGAACGCCGCAGAGGGTAATTCGGGATTGGGGACCCACAGGATGGGTAATTCGGATTGGGAATGGGATTGGGATGGAACAGACCCTGTCTGAGCTGTGTGAGCCTGCCCCGGTGTGAGCCGGCTGGGAACGCCGCAGGAGGGGTAATTCGGGATTGGGAATGGGATTGGGATGGAACAGACCCTGTCTGAGCTGTGTGAGCCTGCCCCAGTGTGAGCCGGGCTGGGAACGCCGCAGGAGGGGTAATTCGGGATTGGGAATGGGATTGGGGATGGAACAGACCCTGTCTGAGCTGTGTGAGCCTGCCCCGGTGTGAGCCGGGCTGGAACGCCGCAGGATCGGTAATTCGGGATGGGAATGGATTGGGGACCACATGGTGGGTAATTCGGGATTGGGGCCCACAGGATGGTAATTCGGGGTTGGGAATGGGATTGGGATGGAACAGACCCTGTTGGAGATGTGTGAGCCCCCAGTGTGAGCCGGGCTGGGAACGCAGCAGGATCAGTAATTCGGGTTGGGAATGGGATTGGGATGGAACAACCCTGTCTGAGCTGTGAGCCTGCCCGGTGTGAGCCGGGCTGGGAACGCAGATCAGTAATTCGGGATTGGGAATGGGATGGGAACGCCGCAGGATCAGTCATTTGGGATTGAGATGGGGAATGGGGCAGAGAATGGGAATAGGGCAGGATTGGGAATGGGGCAGGGAACAGGAGCAGCCCCGGCTGTGCCGCCGCCTCAGCCTGTTCAGGATTTTGGGATTGGGAATGGGGAATGGGAACAGGGCAGGGAACAGGCCCAGCCCTGTCCTGTGCTGCCTCAGCTGTCCAGGAATTGGGATTGGGATTGGGATCGGGATTGGGGAATGGGAATGGAACAGAAGCCCCCTCAGCCTGTCCGAATTTGGGATCGGGATTGGGATCGGGAATGGGAATGGGAATGGGAACAGGAGCCCCCTCAGCCCGTCCAGGAATTTGGATCAGGATTGGGATCGGGAATGGGAATGGGAACAGGAGCCCCCTCAGCCCCGTCCAGGAATTTGGGATTGGGATCGGGAATGGGGAATGGGAAGAGGAGCAGGAGCCCCTCAGCCGTCCGGAATTTGGCATCAGGATGGGATCGGTGATTGGGAATGGGAACAGGAGCCCCCTCAGCCCGTCCAGGAATTTGGGATCTCTCCCGCAGGAATTATCCACTTCACCTTTGAGTGCCAGCGCTGCAGGAACGGCACCTACTCCAACATCCGCAACGGCCGGTGCCGCAACTGGGCTGAGTACGGGGTCATTATAACTGATAATTAATGGTAATCATTAGTAACAGTCATTGCCATGAGTAAGTAATTAGTAGTAATAAATCCGTCACTCTTAATTAGGAATTAGGAATTATTGATAAGCATGTGTGTTGCCTTCTTTGCAAATAGAAATAATAATAATAATAATAAATACCTAATATGAATAGCTAATAACTAATTTATTATTAAGAATGTGTTTTCCTCCTTTGAAAATAGAAATATAGTCATATTAATAATACTAAGAATACTACTAATAAGAATAATAATAAGAATAGATAGAATAAGATAAGAATAAGAATAAGAACAGACTGAGAATGGGTTTATTGATATTCCCTTTATTTGAAAATAGAATAAGTAATAATAAAAATAATAATATTATAGTAGCAGACGGAGTTTTTAAAATTTTCTTCCTTTGAAATTAGGGATAAAAAAATATAATTTATATAATTACTAATAAGAATAATAAAGAATCATATTTAAAAGTAATGACATACTCAATACTGACATTAAAAATTCAAACTGAATCCAAGATGACCATCATGAGATTAATTAATGATTTTTTTTTTTTTAATTAAGCAGACCTGGTATTTCTCTTCTTAATCTCCAGGCTGAGCTTAAATCCAAACTCCCAGTTTAAACCTAATTAAAGTCAAGCTTAAAAACGATTCCAAACAGGGAAATCCACGGAAAAACCAAACCCGAGGTTGGGCAAGGGCCCAGATTTCTCCGCTCTGCTCCAGGGGGGAAAAAAATCCTTGGGAAGGGACAGAGGGATGCAGGAAAAGTGGGAAAATCCAAATTCCCGAATTTTTCCAGCTGTGAGAGCAGCGGCTTCGTTCGTCACCCTGCGGCCAGGAACGCACACCCCAACTCCGAGTGCGGCTCTCACCTGGGAGAGCGCCGACCAGTACCCGCCAGATCCCGGGGGAAATTCCCTTTTCCTGCTTTTCCACTGCCAATCCTGGGAAATTCCCTTTTCTAACCCCAAATCCCAGGAAAATTCCCTTTTCCATCACCAAATCCCGAAAATTCTGTTTTCCCCTCTTCTCTCTTTCTCTCTCTTTCCTCTTTCTCCTTTTCCCTTTTCCCTTTCTTTTCCCCTTTCCTCCCTTTTCCCCTTTTTTTTTTTTTTCCTTTCCCTATTTCCTCCCCTTGTCCCTTTCCCTCTTCCCCCAATTTCCCCCCTTTTTTCCTCTTTTTCCCCCCTTTTTTCCTTTTTTTCCTTTTTTTTCCCCTTTTCTCCTTTTTCCCCCTTTCCCCCCCTATTTTCTCCCCCTTTCCCCCCCCTTTCCCCCCTTTTATATCCCTTTCCCCCCTTCCTCTTGTTTCCCCATTCCCTCTCCCACTTTTCCTCTTCCCCACAAACCCCCCATTAAACTCCCTCAGAACCAACCCCACATCCCAGAACCTCCATCCTGCTGACCGCTATTCCTATTAAAACCCTCCATTCCGTTAATTACGGCTAATTACGGCGCGGTTAATTGCAGCGGGGCCGGTGCTGGCGGCCGCGGCCGTTTCGTCTGCTGCTGCTGACACTGGGGCTGCACCTGTGCCTCTGGCGGCGGCGGAGGGAGCGAAAATCCCACCTGGAGGTGAGGGAATTCCAGGGATAATGGGATAGAGTTATGATGGAACGGATAGAACGGGATATAACATGATATAACATGATTAACATGATATAAATGTACTATAATGTGCTGACACTGGGGCTGCACCTGTGCCTCTGCCGGCGGCGGGGGAGCGGAAATTCCCACCTGAGGTGAGGAGATTCCAGGGGGACACAGGAATTCCAGGGATAATGGGATGGAATTTGATGGAATAATGATATAATACAATATAATGTGATATAATACAATATAATGTGATATAATACAATATAATGTAATGGCGCTGGGCTGCACCTGTGCCTCTGCCGTCTGCGGGGGAGAGGAAAATCCCGCCTGGAGGTGAGGGGATTCCAGGATAATGTGGATAGAGTATGATGGATGGATGGATGTGATATGATATCTAATGTGATATATGTACTATAATGTACTATAATGTGCTGACACGGGGCTGCACCTGTGCCTCTGCCAGTGGAGAGGAAATTCCCACCTGGGGTGAGGGGATTCCAGGGATATGGATAGAGTATGATAGAATGGTAATAGAACGGGATAGAATGTGATATAACATGATATAACATGATATCAATGTACTATAATGTGCTGACACTGGGGCTGCACCTGTCCTCTGCCGGCGGCGGGGGAGGGGAATTCCACCTGGAGGTGAGGAATTCCAGGGGACACAGGGAATTCCAGGGATAATGGGATGAATGTGATGGAAATGATTATAATACATAATGTGAATAATACAATTAGATGTGATATAATACAATATATGTAATGGCGCTGGGGCTGCACCTGTGCCTCTGCCGGCTGCGGGGGAGGAAATTCCCGCCTGGAGGTGAGGAGAATTCCAGGGGGACACAGGGAATTCCAGGGATAATGGGATAGGATGTGATAGAGAATGGGATAGAATGGAATTTTGGAGCCGGTTTAATTGTATAATTGAAATTTTTCATTGAAATTTCAGAGAATTTCACTGGAAAAGTGTCGGGGAGGTTCAGAAAATCCTGATGGGAATTTCAGGAATTCCTGCTTTTAATTGAAATTCGAGGATTTCAACCTCTCCTGGCTGATTTGGAGCCGGGTTTTTCGATTTGAATTGAAATTTAATTATTTTTTAACCTGAAATTTCAGAGGATTTCAACCTCTCCCGGCTGATTTCAGAGCAGGTTTAAATGGAAATTGAAATTTTTTAACACGGAAGTTCTTGGAAATTTTTTTGCTGAATTTTTTTCCTCTTTTTTTTTCCCCCTCCTCATGACAGATTGGATCCAATTTCCCTCCTCGGCTGATCCAGGGGAGGAATCTTGGAGCATCCATTCCCGAGGAGGAACAACACGGCGACAAACCGCCGAGGAGAAACTCTCCTCCGTCTCTCCCTCAACGTTTACAGCGAGCTCAAATAATGGATTGTTCCAAAAATCCCCCCAAAACCCCCCAAAAACCCTCAAAAAAAAAAAAAAAATCGGGATTGGGTTGAGTGTGAAGCGTCGTTTTTTGCATAAGGAAGGCGCAGATTTAGGGCTTTTTTTCTCAAAAAAAAAAA